>NC_079213.1:3921466-3923966 GCF_029633865.1 Lampris incognitus | reverse complement strand
ACAACCGACAGCAGAGGTTTGGAAACGCTATTTGACCCCAAGTCTTGCAAGCCGTGCCCAAGGTGGGATGCATGAATCCCCTTTGTTCAACCTGAGCCAAGCAAGTCAACACAGGCACACAGGGCGCAGGGGCTGCATGTGCATCAGCAAGTATGCAGTGACACACAAACACACACATATGCACAACTCTCACATATACATACCCGCTCATGGAGAGGCACACGTCTGCAGACACACACCCACATACGCACACATGTGCAACACAAACCATGAAGGCTAACACATGCACACATGCACAAACACATGCATGTGCTCTCGCAGGTTCTCGCACATACATACGTACATTTGCATACATGCAGACACACACATACACACCTGAACACACACACTGGCCCATGCACAGACATGCATACTCCTGCTTACACACGAACACAAACACCCCCACAGTGCACACAAACACACGTACAGGCTCGCCTATGAACACACACACACACACACACACACACACACACACACACACACACACACACACACACACACACACACACACAGAGCTGATCCCTGTGACATCAGCGCTCCGAGACGTCCGTGAGAAGGGAATGAATGAGAGGAGCAGGAAAACGGCATAAATCCGTCGTGTTGTCTGTTTTCCCTCCGACAGGCCGGGGGCTGCGCAGCACAATTAGACAGGCTAATAACCCCGCTCCATACCACCCATTCCTCACCCACACTGACACGCCGGGGCAGGCCGGACCCACTCCCGCCTGCCTCCAACCCTCCCAGGGGACGCGGAGACCGCGTCCGCCTCCGACGGACCTTCCAGTGTTAACACAAGTACATGAGGACGACCCAGGTTGGTGTGTGTGTGTGTGTGTGTGTGTGTGTGTGATTCTAACAGAGGTGAGTAATCTGCCTTACAGTGACTGACGTGGGAACCGGTGACACGATCCATACCTATCTGCACCTTCTTCTCCGAACCCGTTCACACGAGGCATTCAAAGGTGCCTCGTGTGGCTGGACAGCAACGCAGCTTTTTACAAACATGGCCGACACACGTCCGCTTCACCGTAGCAGGGTAAAGGCCGGTCCTCCCCACGGCCCACAATGTTAAAAAGCCACACTTCTCTCGCCTTTGGTTCTGTTTGTGTCCAACTACTTTGTGTTTCAACACAGCATATAGCACAACATGGGTGTTGTCACTGACAAACCAGAATCAGAACCAGAACCAGAATCAGAACCAGAATCAGAAAGACGTTGTGGTTTCATTTCATGCACTTGCGCACATGAAACGACACATCATTGCCCCCCCGCCCACAGCAGTGCAACACAAAGACAAAACACATCCAAAAACTACAAGAACACACATATCTAAACTAACACACATATCTAACAAATATATCTAAACAAGGAAAAAAAATCACTGTCCAGGAGAACCAACACTAGCCAGGATGACTGTCAGAACAGCGGTCTGCATGGGCTAGCAGTTAGCTTAGCCTGCCCCGCTTCCGCGTCCTGTCAGACCGCCCCCCCCCCCCCGCCCCCCGGTCAGGGCCGTGGTCCTTGGGCCCACCGGACGCAACAGACCAAGCTCTCCCAGCCGATCCAACACCAGCTCTCTCAGCCAGACACCTCGACACGCCTCCCCGCACTCCTCACGACGACACTAAAAACACAGCCAAGGCCAGGCGAGGCCGCCCCCAGACCGCCCTTGGTGTTAGCAGAACAGCGGTCTGCATGGGCTAGCAGTTAGCTTAGCCTACCCCGCTTCTGCGTCCTGTCAGACCGCCCCCCCCCCCGGTCAAGGCCCTGGTCCTTGGGCCCACCGGACGCAACAGACCAAGCTCTCCCAGCCGATCCAACACCAGCTCTCTCAGCCAGACACCTCGACACGCCTCCCCGCACTCCTCACGATGACACTAAAAACACAGCCAAGGCCAGTGAGGCCGCTCCCAGACCGTCCTTGGTGTTATCAGAACAGCGGTCTGCATGGGCTAGCAGTTAGCTTAGCCTACCCCGCTTCTGCGTCCTGTCAGACCGCCCTCGGTGTTTCCTCCTCGGGCACAGCTCCGGGCAGGGTCCCTGGGCCCACAGGACGCAGCAGACCAAGCTCTCCCAGCTGATCCAGCGCCAGCTCTCCCAGCCATCAAACGAAGACACATTTGGACGCAGACGTGGACACAGACACTGCATGGACGGTACTGGGTGAGGCCTCCGCAAACGTGAATTTGCACTGCCACCTTCCCACACGTCTTTATCTTCCTGTTCTGTCCATATCTTTCCGTTTCTTGTGTCAGATGACTGCACAGCCGGAAAAGTGTGATTTGACTGAGGTCACAAAATGCTAACAGCCCAGGAGTTACTGTTAGCCTTGTTTGCTAGTTAGCATTTTGCAACCCTTGATATGATGAGCTACTTGGTCGTCATATCCACATCACTGATGGTCATTTCTCAACACCTTCTGGTGTGTACAAATCTTATGAAAGCATCAACAGTCAGCCAC
>NC_079213.1:3876466-3916466 GCF_029633865.1 Lampris incognitus | reverse complement strand
TCTCTCTCTCTCTGTCTGTCTCTTGCCCTCGCTCTGTCTCTCCGTGTCTCTGTGTGTCTCTCTCTCAAAGTTTACTGCAGGTCACTCTCAGCAGTCTCAGTCTCCTCCCTCCCTCCCTCCCTCCCTCCCTATATGTCTATGTATGTATGTATGTATGTATGTATGTATGTATGTATGTATGTATGTATGTGTATATGTATGTATGTGTATATGTATGTGTGTATATGTATGTATGTGTATATGTATGTGTGTATATGTGTATATGTATGTGTATATGTGTATATGTATGTATGTTTATATGTGTGTATATGTATGTGTGTATATGTATATATGTATGTGTGTGTATATGTGTATGTTCATATGTATGCATATATGTAAATGTATATGTATCTAGAGTAGTCTTCATCATTACACATCAAAACAGCGGCTTCATTACATTAGTGAAACTAATGCCTCCCCCACCTTACCTTAAAACTAATAACTCCCCCACCTTACCTTAAAAACTAATGCCTCCCCCACCTTACCTTAAAAACTAATGACTCCCCCACCTTACCTTAAAAAGAATGTTTTAGAAATATTCAGTTTTATTCTTCCCCCCCAAGAGTATAAAAAGTGTGAGTTCAGGACTGATTCAGGATGAATATATACAAATATATGATTCAGGATGAATATATATAAATATATATAAATATATGATTCAGGATGAATATATATAAATATATATAAATATATGATTCAGGATGAATATATATAAATATATATAAATATATGATTCAGGATGAATATATATAAATATATATAAATATATGTGCATCTGTGCTGTATTCTGACAGATGCAGCAAAGATGGTGGATGAAACGATGAAGAGCGATGTCGAAAATGTGTTGTTTTCATTTTGTGTTCATCTATTCATTCCAAGCTGATGATGATGATGATGATGATGATGATGGTGTGTGTGTGTGTTGTGTGTGCGTGTGTGTGTGTGTGTGAGCGGATGAACCGGCCACATTTGGAGTGTATTAAGTGGACACAATATGACATGTAACCGTTATTATTTTTAACGGCTCCAGCTTTGTGCGGGACTTAAAAGGCAGAGGAGGTTTTATATGGAAAGCCTCCATCTGGTTCGCTTTAGCCGGCCGAGGAGACGTGTTGCGAGACGGGGAAGCGCGCCGCCGCGTCACGGCAAACCGGAAGCTTCTGACACGGAAACGTCCAGTAAAAGAGACAGAAGACAGAGGAGTGGAGGGAGGGAGGACAAAGTAAACATTAAAAAAACAAAAGCGCTTGTCTCGTAAATTCAACCGCGCCACAAATCTTGAAATTACACCAACTTAGTGTCACACTAAAGGCCTGCGCAACTGGAAGCCGAACCAGGGAAAGTAAAACAGCCCACGACGGCCGCTGTGAACTCCACCGTTCTGGAGAATCGGTGTCCTCTTTTTGCTTTTGCATGAGGGTTTATGGACAGAAAGTCGTGACGGATTTTACCCTGTGCACACTGGACTGTCTGCAGCCACTACATCCGTACTTTGCACAACTTCACATGCACACGGCACGTATATGTTTGCATGTATAATTTATAATGGTACTTCTTAGTTGCCGTGGTTTTGATGTTGTTTATTATGGTTTCCTGCTTGTTTTTAAGTATCTATCTTTAAGCTCCTGTACCTGTTCTTACCCCCTGTTGTAATGACCACATTTCCCCACGGGGACTAATAAAGTGCTATTTTGTTGTTGCTGTTGTTGTGCACGGTTGTTGTTGTGCACATTGTATTTTCCTCTCCCAGCTTCACAGGCTCTGGATGACCCCGATATCGACTTGCTCTGAAATGGACATTTCCCCAAAACAACATCACTTACTGTAAAGTGTTTTCCATCATGTACCTGTGGTTTATCATGACAAGTCCAGAACAACAGGATACCGCGTGAATGAATGGCACCACTCCAGGTCCGACCCAATAACTCTTTCTGGCTCAACCACAGAACGCCTGGCAGGGGTCCAGCCTCCCTGGACCTTCTGGAACAGGTTGGAAAACCCAGCTGTGGTCCGGTACCGACCCGAGGTACCGACCCGAGGGGAGAGACCAAACCAACACCTGTAAAACCTCAAAGGGCTTTTGGGCCAGCAACCCCTGGCTCCTCTATACCCGCCACCACCACCACCACCACCACCACCACCACCACCCATTTCTCTGTTCTGTGCCGTTAACTGGTTCAGAAACAGCGTGGTGGGGAACGTGTTTCTCTGCTACCTGCCTGGTTAAGCGCCTGTCGTGGTGGCACGGCGTTCCAAAGACAGTACGCTGAAGCGGATCTCAGGTTCCCCGGCAGGATCAAACAGGTCAGTATTCATATCACCTTTAAAAAGAACTCTTGTGTCGGACGGGGAGAGAACGAGGTGGAAAAATGGACTCGAAAACCATCGGAAGGAGGCCGTAAGCTGACAACAAGCATGTTCGCTGACCTGCTACAGCTCCGCCCTCGTCTGCCAACATGGTGGACATTTTCCAGACATCAGAAGTCACACAGCTGAGGAAGGCATTTTCTTTCATGAGGTCGGATAAAGAAGGAAGTCATACTCGGTCTAAATATGAAACGAACTGCTCAGGTTGTGGTGTTCATTTAGCCTACGGAAAGTATTCGGAAATATTTGTCAAACAGCCATTTTTCAAGCAAACGACGATGACTGTCTAAAACGTCCTAGAAACGATG
This sequence comes from Lampris incognitus, assembly GCF_029633865.1. Classification (NCBI taxonomy): domain Eukaryota; kingdom Metazoa; phylum Chordata; class Actinopteri; order Lampriformes; family Lampridae; genus Lampris; species Lampris incognitus. The sequence goes on along the minus strand of NC_079213.1, from coordinate 3,913,752 downwards.
CAACTAAATTCCTTCTTCGGGAGGACTAATGACAAGTTGACAAAATGAAATGTACTATCAGTGATGGTTGTTTTCGCTACATCCCTAAGGTCCGTTCGTATTTTAGGTCGACCAAACTGCGATCCTGTCATTGGTCAAATTCGCTTCGCTGGGTGATTGACAGTCTTCATGCCACATTAGTGGAAGCTGAAATCTGCCAGCATCCAACAGATTCAAGGCAAGAACGGAGACGCAATCCGGTTCATATCTCACATTTGTAATATTAAATAATAAAGTTGTTAACAGGTTGTGTTGGGAGAGTATCACTGTATACAATGTGTAATAAAAGTGTGCAGGGAGGTGCTAGACAAAGTAACTAAATAATGACTAGGGCTACGCGATCTACTCCTACTACTACTACTACTACTACTTTCTGCTCCTCCCGTTAGGGGGCGCCACAGCGGATCATCCGTTTCCATCTCTTCCTGTCCTCTGCATCTTCCTCTGTCACACCAGCCACCTGCATGTCCTCCCTCACCACATCCATAAACCTCCTCTTTGGCCTTCCTCTTCTCCTCTTCCCTGGCAGCTCCATATTCAGCATCCTTCTCCCAGTATACCAAGCATCTGTCCTCCACACATGTCCAAGCCATCTCAATCTTGTCTCTCTTGCTTTGTCTCCAAACCGTCCAACCTGAGCGGTCCCTCTAATATACTTGTTCCTAATCCTGTCCTCCTTCATCACTCCCAATGAAAATCTTATCATCTTCACCTCTGCCACCTAGAGCTACGCGATATGGCCTATAAATAATATCGTGATATTTTTAGGCTATATCACGATACACGATATATATCTTGACATTTTGAAATCTCCTCTAAAGCACTTCATACCCGATTTAACCCTTTGATGCACACATCACACCAGTATAATGATTCTAGTAGCCCATGCAACATCTGAATTTAAAACAGTATTGTTTATATTCATTAGTGGTTTCTATTGGAAGAATTTTAAACTTGCATGCCAGGAGGGGGAAATCACAACCAAGTTAAATTTAACAAAACAGTATTTATCCAACCAAGTAATTGCACACACAGGTTTTTAAGAGGTGTCAAATAAAAATAATGGCATGATGTAGGCCTACATACTGTAGCCTAGCTATAGAACTCAAGCCCCACCAAGAACCTTAACAAGCATGAAACCATCCGGACCCACAGCGCTGTTTGTTGCCCTCCGTGTGTCCGTACATCAGTTGTGGGCGCGTCCTACTAAACACCCCTCTCAGGTCGTCCGCGAGTGAGTGAGTAACCACAATTTGCAACGCCAACGGTCACCATGTCAGATTAGGCGATCATAGTGCCATACATTCTTGCTGTGTCTTGGCCAGGAAACTGGCAACGCTAAGTATGACCCCGACCAAGCATCGTATGCTGCCTTTCACGATCTTGCCCGAGTTCATAGGGTCAATAAATTGTTAATCGTGGCTACAGAAAAGCTATGTGTGATGCTGGTGGTGTCGTGTTCCAAAACAAAAAAGAAAAGAAAGAATGATCGACGATGATGTTGCAGCTAGTGCTATTGGGGAATGCTAACCTAGCATAGCTTAACCAGCTACTCATTGGGGTACTGAAGTGTCTCCGCTATCTCTCTTTTTGACCCTGTCATGGTCCTCCCTCTAGGAAACGCCAAAAAGGCCTGCAGGGGTATTGTTGTATTGTTGGCACTGCTGAACGAAACGTTCCTCGGTTTCGTCGTTCCACCTGACAGCGGCAGTAGCAGCATCCCTCTTTCTCGTTGCCATGTGTACATATGCCAGGGGTGTCAAACTCCAGGCCTCGAGGGCCGCAGTGTCTGCAGGTATTTGTTGCAACCGTGCACTACACCACCTGATTTAACTAATTAGCTCACCTCCTGGATCAAGGAGGGAAAGGAACTAGTTTAATCAGGTGATGTAGTGCATGGTTGCAACAAATACCTGCAGACACTGCGGCCCTCGAGGTCTGGAGTTTGACACCCCTGACATATGTGCACCAGAGAGCACGCTGTCATCCTATTGGTCAACGTGAAGGAACAACTCATAGGAGATATCAGACTAGGCAGGAAAATACAATAAATTCTGACAAACTAGACTTTTCATCGGGGCGTTGTGGGGCATCCCAGACACCACATTGCTGTTCTTCGATTATGTCGCGACACCGTCAGCACGTACAGCTGACAACCACGAATCTTCACCTCTTGTGAAAACAGGAGGTGGTTTACAGAAAACACGAAAAAAAAAAAATATGGCCACTAGGTCTTATTTTGGCTGACAGACGAAAAAGACCTGACAGGGCCTGAATTTACAGTTCCAACGACTATTCCTGTATGTGCAGTTCAGCAAAGTCTCTCTACTTAAGGTGGCCGCCAAAACCACTACAAAATATCTGGTGGCGGAGCGAGGGAGAGCATTCCTACAGAGGAGGAGGAGGCGGAGGAGTAGAAGGAGGACGAGGAGGAGGAGGGATGATGGCTGGAGGGCAGGAAAAAGGAGATGCAACTTGCTCCCTGTGAGCTCAACTTCAAGTTTTACTGACAGCCAAGTAAGGGAGGATTCGTTACGGTGAGACGCTCAATAGCAAAACACAAACTCAAAAACACAATATTGTAAGATAAAAGAGTGTGAAATAGATCTAACTGAGCTATGATGAGTGGTAATAACTGGGTAATAGATGAGTAAACAGGGTCTTTTCCACGTCTCTAGTCTGTTTCCATGTCATTATAATGTGAAATTAAATATAATCTACATACTGAATGTGGTTCTATCATTACTATGGTCATGTTACTCGTTCAATATTCACCTCATATTCCAGTTTATCAGATCATCGCCATTTACCCCTGGGACACAAATTGAATAGAGACATAGAAAATGCCCTATTTTATAGACTCAGCAATTAACAGGTATTTGTTAAAGTAAATCTATTTTACTCATATGTTAGTTGGCTATTTCCGTGTAATGAATGGCCAGTACTTTAAACTGTTTCCAAAAAGTATCTGGACACCAGAGATAATATTAGAAATATCCAGTATACATGTAAGTAATCAATTATGGAGTGATAGGTATCTCACTGAAGAAGAAAAAGAAGAAGAAGAAGAAGAAGGTATCTCGCTGTGTGCAATGTTAAAGAAGATCTGTCAAAAATCATCAGTGTACCTACGATTATCTCAATTTCGTAACATCTAGTTTGAAAGTAAGACCGTGCTCTCTCTCTCTCCCCTGAGCAGCGGTGTCTGAAAACGCCATCGTATCATCCAAACCCTTGTCTGCTAAAGGCGCTCGTGCTCCAACCGGCTCGTGGCACAGCGCCTGAGTCCAGCCTCCAGCCGTGCACGCCGGAGATAAATAAGCGCCTGGCTTGTCATAACAAACAGAGATTTCCCAGCGCCGGCATCACGCTCATTCAGTCCTCCATGTGGTTATAAACCATCTGCAGAGTGCTACGCTAGCGTTCTGCGGCTAAAACCTGAGGGAACAACCGCTGCATCTTCAGCTGCATCTTAGACTCGTTTCTGAGAAAAAAACATTTTTTTAAAATCAAGAACACTCACAGAGAGCTGGTCACTGATGTGTGTAAAAAATACAGCTGAATTAAGCAATAGGGAACAAGCCGAAAGAAGAAGAAGAAGAAGAAGAAGAGGATGAGGAAGAAGCAACACCTGAATCGCTGCACAACAAGACTGCAGCACGATGATGCATCAGCGCCTAATGCCACTATTTGAAATAAAAGATTGTGGGGCATCCGGGTGGCGTGGCGGTCTATCCCGTTGCCTACCAACACAGGGATCGCTGGTTTGAATCCCTGTGGTTGGGCGTCCCTACAGACACAATTGACCGTGTCTGCGGGTGGGAAGCCGGATGTGGGTATGTGTCCTGGTCGCTGCACTAGCGCCTCCTCTGGTCGGTCAGGGCACCTGTTCAGGGTTAAGGGGGAACTGGGGGGAATAGCGTGATCCTCCCACGCGCTACGTCCCCCTGGTGAAACTCCTCCCTGTCAGGTGAAAAGAAGCGGCTGGTGACTCCACATGTATGGGAGGAGGCATGTGGTAGTCTGCAGCCCTCCCCGGATCGGCAGAGGGGGGGGAGCAGAGACCGGGACGGCTCGGAAGAGTGGGGTAGTTGGCCGGATACAACTAGGGAGAAAAAGGGAGGAAAAAATCCATCCATCCATCCATTATCAGAACCCCTTATCCTGCTCTCAGGGTGGCGGGGATGCTGGAGCCTATCCCAGCAGTCATTGGTCGGCAGGTGGGGAGACACCCTGGACAGGCTGCCAGGCCATGGAGAACCACCCTCCACCCAAAAAAAAAAAAAAAAAAAGAAATAACAGATTGTGCCATGGCTCTGACTCACACATCAGTTTAAAGACGGACGGGCTCACGTCCGGCTCACACAGCCGGCTCTCTGCTCTGTGGAATCGATGAGAAATTGGTTCCACGGCGTTTTTAACAACGGATGTGTTTATTTTCAGTTGCAGGCGGTGGGCGGACTGTCAGTAACCCGCCGTGATGGAGAGAAGGGTGGGGCGACGGGTGACGCTGGGTTTACATGAAAGATACCGCCCATGGTCATGTGACGTCAGGGACAGAGGCTGTGAAAACAAACACACTGGGTAGGTGAAGATAAGAGGGGTCAAACAACCCCCACCTGCCTCCAAACACACACACACACACACACACACATTTACTTTTGAAACACACTCCCCGGGGAGGCCGGAGAGAGATAGTCATGCACCTGGGCCTGTTAGCCCCGTGAACGCTATCAGTGAACCGCACGTCACACCGCACGGAAAAGAAAACAAGCCAACGGCCACGCTAACGCACACACATTTAAATACACACACATGCACGCACACACACACACACACGGAAGAGAGTGGCGTGTGCGTGCAGAGGCGTGCACTATATAGCAGGCATATGTGCACCGGCATGTGCCATAAAAAGACATCACAGGCAGGCGGTTCACATAAACACACCTCCGCTCGCATTCCCTCTCGCTCTCTCCGGTCTGGGAACTACGGGTAAATTCCTGCTTCCCAGTTGACCTCTGACTAACGGAGGTCGATCACCAACGGAAACAAACGCAGGTGTCTCGTGGGAACACTGGTTTAATTGTCACACCTCACACGCGCTCCAAAACTGTGGCTTTTTTTAACTTCATTTATCACGGCAAAGCTGACGGAGCAAACACGTCCAGTACACACCTTACCAGTCGTACCGGACCAGCGCCAGCAGTCTGCTACTGCTGCTTACTGGTTACTGTGGGTTACTACTTACTGCTGCTTACTGGTTAATACTTACTGCTGGTTACTGCTGGTTACTGCTGATTACTGGTTACTGGATACTGTGCATTGCTGGTTGCTGCTGGTTACTGTGGGTTACAGGTTACTGGTTATTGCTGGTTACTGGTTGCTGCTGGTTACAGGTTACTGGTTATTGCTGGTTACTGGTTGCTGCTGCTCACTGTGGGTTACAGGTTACTGGTTATTGCTGGTTACTGGTTGCTGCTGGTTACAGGTTACTGGTTATTGCTGGTTACTGGTTGCTGCTGCTCACTGTGGGTTACAGGTTACTGGTTATTGCTGGTTACTGGTTGCTGCTGGTTACAGGTTACTGGTTATTGCTGGTTACTGGTTGCTGCTGGTTACTGTGGGTTACAGGTTACTGGTTATTGCTGGTTACTGGTTGCTGCTGGTTACTGTGGGTTACAGGTTACTGGTTATTGCTGGTTACTTGTTGCTGCTGGTTACTGTGGGTTACAGGCTACTGGTTATTGCTGGTTACTGGTTGCTGCTGGTTACTGTGGGTTACAGGTTACTGGTTATTGCTGGTTACTGGTTGCTGCTGGTTACTGTGGGTTACAGGTTACTGGTTATTGCTGGTTACTGGTTGCTGCTGGTTACTGTGGGTTACAGGTTACTGGTTATTGCTGGTTACTGGTTGCTGCTGGTTACTGTGGGTTACAGGTTACTGGTTATTGCTGGTTACTGGTTGCTGCTGGTTACAGGTTACTGGTTATTGCTGGTTACTGGTTATTGCTGGTTACTGTGGGTTACAGGTTACTGGTTATTGCTGGTTACTGGTTGCTGCTGGTTACTGTGGGTTACAGGTTACTGGTTATTGCTGGTTACTGGTTGCTGCTGGTTACTGTGGGTTACAGGTTACTGGTTATTGCTGGTTACTGGTTGCTGCTGGTTACTGTGGGTTACAGGTTACTGGTTATTGCTGGTTACTTGTTGCTGCTGGTTACTGTGGGTTACAGGTTACTGGTTATTACTGGTTACTGGTTGCTGCTGGTTACTGGGAGTTGACCAGCACAACCTCAAACCATCGATCTGCAGAGTGTCCTGCAGCCAGAGTGCTAAGTGTTGTCACAGGGGAGTTTTGAAAAGTGTGTGTGTGTGTGTGTATGCTTGGTGATGGAATCTGAACCATGCCTTGCTTCAGGGCTGCAGATGTAAACACAACATCACACAGCTAACGCTCCTGATTTCCAGTTTAACGTCCAGCAGACAGGGAAGCGTGCTGAGTTTAAACACAGCATAGCCCACAACAAAGAAAGAAGATAGATGGAAAGATAGAAATGAAAAGAAATAGAAACAAACAAACAAACAAACAAACAAAGAAGAAAAAGAAAAAAGAAAGAAAGACAAAAGAAAGAAAAGACAAAAAAACAAAAGAAAGAAAAAGAACAAAAGAAAAACAAAGAGAGATAGACAAAAGAAAAAAGGAAAAGAAAAAAGGAAGAAAGAAAAGAAAGGATTTTGCCCATCAGCACGCCATCCAGAATGAAACATGCTCATCTCCTCTGGTGATGGAGGAGGAGTCCATCCTAACCTCCTCCATCACCATCTGCTCCGCCGCTGCCACCACCAGGGACGAGGCAGGCTGCAGCACGTCATTCGCCGGGCGGAGAAGGTGATTGGCTGCCGCCTCACAACCCTCCAGGACCTTCAGACAGGTAGGGAAGTTCTTTGCCAACCCCTCTCACCCTGGACACCGCCTTAAAGAGACACCGCCTTTTAGTCTCTACCCTCTGGCAAGAGGACGAGGTCCATCAGTCCACCAAAACCTCACGCCGCAAGAGCAGTTTCCTCCCCGCTGCTCATGCTTTTGTCTCTCTATATATTTTACTTTATTTCTATTTTATCTTGTTTTATTCTCTGTACCAACATCTTTAAGCTAAATTCCTACTGCATGTAACGACCATGGCAATACAAGTTTCTGACTCACCAAGTCAACGCTCAGCTGACCAGCACTCTGTCGCGAGTCACCATGACAACCACGACAACAATGGTTGTTTCCGTCATGTGTTTAAGAGAAGTAAAGCTGCATTACATTGATGTTCCTCATCTGACTGCTTTTGTCATATATCACACAGACGGAGGGTAACTATCTCTATATATGTATATATGTATGTATAGTGACAGGCATGGGCACAAGTCCATAACCCTGGGCCCCCGTCCATAGGGTCAGTGGTTGTGTCGGGAAGGGCATCCGATGTAAAATTTTGCCAAATCAATATGCAGACTGACAAGACCATACCGGATCGGTCAAGGCCCGCATTAACAACGGCCATTATTGGTGCTGTGCCCTCACAGGGTACCGATGGAAACTGTAAAATCTGCTGTGGCGACCCCTGAGAAACAGGGGAAAAGCTGAAATATATTACAAAGTTCTTTATTCCCTGAAAGTTGCTCGAAAGCAGAAATGAACTACAGACCCTCCCCTCTTCAAAAAAAAAACAAAAAAAAACAAACCAAAAACCAACAACCAGTTGACCTTTAATTGACGTCTGCCTACCGTCCAAACTGTCCTCTTTTCTCCTTCATCACGGTCGCTATACTTCGGCGCTATGCTTCGGTGTTGGTCAAACTGACAGAAAACAATCAGTAAACAATCCCATTTATGACTGGCTACCGTCCCCACACCCTCGACCACGCCGCGTCACGCCAACCCACATCTTGATGTTTTTTTCTTCTTCCTCCTCGGAGAGCTTTGCTCCTCCAGCTCCACAGCTGGAGTTGATAAAATCCTGAACTGCTGAAACACAACCAGCCTTTCCGCTGGAACAACAAAGAGCACGAGGACTCGTCCGCTTGTACGAGACCGTACAAGTCACGACTCGGCGACAGCGTAGCTCCCCACGCAGGACTTCCTCCTGTCGGCGTCGCAGAGAGGAACGATCCTATAAAATCTAATTTCTGCCGTGTGAAAAGTTACTTGCCAAAATAAAACAGATTGTCATTTTAATTCTATCCAAAATGTTGGCAGAGGAGTCGTTTCTCCACAGACCGCCATTATAATCTAAGGCAGCGAAACATCATAATTACAATGTTTGCGGTGTCCGTTAAGGATCTAACATTTTGTCAGAAAAGCAAACAGTCCTTTGTTGCCTAGAAATCCTCAAAAGAACTAAAAATAAAATCCACATTATCCACACTACCTCGCGCGGGGGACCATTAAGAGAGTATTTCACGGTACAAGTGCCCCAAATCTCCCGTGGATTCAGTCCGACGATGCCAAGTCACAATTCACTACGGATTTCAACACCAAGACTGCTCATTGCACTTCAACGCACCTTCCGTGTGAAATATTTTCTGATATTACAATGTCATTTTTTTAGTCACGATATACACTAAATCATGGGCCACATGCAGTCAGTTACACAAGTACAAATTTAGCTATGATGTCAAAAACACTATGGAGACTATAAAGACCATAGATGGCTGAGGATTATTTCAGGCTACGGCCCAATTTGCTCCCACATTAAGTATGTAGACAACGTGAGACAGCCTCCGATTTTCACGGGTAGCCTCACAAGGGACTCTTGGTTTGACAGACGGTATGATTCATAGACCAAGGCACTGCCATTCGGGCTGAAATAAAATCTCGTTCGTGTGTTTCTTGCCCCATTTATACTTTTGCGGTAGCAAATTTTCTCCCAGAATCCTACCCATGTTTCCCCGAAATGACCAACCACCATCTTGGGTTGAGCCAAAAAATCAGCTTTAAAGGCACGCCTGTAGAAACCTACTGGGTCACTACCTCCAGGATTTAACATGATTTCAAATGTTGCACACCTCTTCTTCTTCTTCTTCTTCTTCTTCTTCGGCTTGTTTGCCACAGCGGATTTTTGCCCTCTATAGCTTTATGTCTAACACACCCCTCTTCCGCAGTCCAACCTCCTCATGTCCTCTTCTATCTGGTCTCTCCATCTTTTCCTTGGTCTTCCTCTTTTGCCAGGTATTTCCAGGTCCAATACCTTCTTTCCTATATAGTCCATGCCTCCTCTCTGTACATGTCCAGCCATCTCAACCTCGTCTCTCTCAACTTCCCATGCATCCCTCTGATCTTGAACGTAGCTCTCACCTCTTCATTTCTTTTGGTCTTTTCTAGTTACTCCCAAGGACCAACGCAGCATGTGCATCTCTGCTACCTGTAATATAGATTCTAGCTTCTCTGTTGTTGTCACTGCTTCCATACCATAGGGCATGGCAGGCCTAACCATTGATTTGTATACCTTGCCCTTTACCCACAACGGCATTCTTTTGTCACAAAGTACTCCAGCTACCTTTCTCCAGGAATTCCACCCAGATTGTGTCCTTTTCTTGACTTCCTTCTCACCGCTGCCTTCCATCTGTATTGTTGATCCTAAGTACTTGAATTCGTTAACTTCTGGGACATCTTGTCTTCCTACGGTCAATCCTGGACTTTCTACTTGCTTATTTATACACAGGTACTCAGTCTTTGTGGTCTTTAGTCCTCTAATCTCTAGCGCTTCTCTCCCATCTTCAGGATCTTTCTCCATTATGTCATCAGCAAACATCACGCTCCATGGTGGCTCCTTCTTAAGATGTTCTGTGAGGCTGTCCATCAGTATCACAAACAGGAAAGGCTACACACCCGAGGAGCCCAAAAAATAACCTTAAAAAAACCTTTCCGCATCACTGGTACACTCATACCCCTGGTAAAAATGCAGCGCTTCAATTTTAACTGCTTTCTTCGATGCAGTGATAATATCAACCAAAGCGAACCTGTTCCGACCTTATAAGCCGGCTCCAGATGTTGGGTGACTGCCAGTCTTTATCCTTTGAGTAACTAGCTTAAGCCTCATTGACTTCCAATGCGTGCTTCAACCACACAGAGCTTTTTAACCTCTGTCCTGAGGTCTGTAAATACGGACAGCTTGCCATTTGCTCATTTGATAAACACATATTGGTGTCATCTGCGTCTAGCCCAGGGTCGCTCTAGCTTGCCCTCATTAGCGGTGAGTCTCGTATAACAAACAGCGTTTTTTTTCACGCCGTCTGGGAGAGTCGGTCTGATTAAAGAGGAGGAGTGTTTAAAGCTGCCCCGCCGCCTTCAGCCCTGCCCCACAGGCTGCTCCCACATGGGGGCTGGCATGCTGTCAATGGGCCCAGATGTGAACGGGGAGAGTGCCGTTACGAGGCGCTCACGCACACACACACACACACACACACACACACACACACACACACACACACACAGGGAGATGAGTGCACACACAAACATCACATGTGTACAAACACAGCAGCACTCTTTAGCCAGATCACATGTGCAAAACATCAGAAACCTTTCTACATGCAAATACACACACACATACACAAATGCACACTGGAAGACTAAAATTAAGAATTTGCATGTTCTCTCTCACTTTATCTCATTTTGCACACACACACACACACACACACACACACACACACACACACACACACACACACACACACAGTTGCAGCAGCCTGTGTTCATTGTACAACTTGTCATTATGTTAAAAAACTGTTGAAAACTTTTTAACACAAACTAGTGCGCTGGAGATGCTTCTGGTGGAATAATGTGTGTGTGTGGGTCCGTACTGTAATTCCTACAGTACATACAGAACAGTGGGCAGCACGGTGGCGCAGTGGCTAGCGCGGCTGCCTCACAGAAAGAAGGTTCTGGGTTCGAGCCCCGGGGTAGTCCAACCTTGGGGGTCGTCCCGGGTCGTCCTCTGTGTGGAGTTTGCATGTTCTCCCCGTGTCTATGCGGGTTTCCTCCGGGGGCTCTTCTTTCCTCCTACAGTCCCAAGACATGTAGGTCAGGTGGATCAGCCGTACTAAACTGTCCCTAGGTGTGAATGTGTGTGTGTGTTGAACTGGCGGCCTGTCCAGGGCGTCTCCCCACCTGTCGCCCAATGACTGCTGGGATAGGCTCCAGCATCCCTGCGACCCTGAGAGCAGGATAAGCGGTCTGGATAATGAATGAATATAAAGAACAATAACATTTCCTTTTATTTTCCCCCTCCTTTTTTCTCCCCAATTACCCCACTCTTCCGAGCCGTCCCGGTCGCTGCTCCACCCCCTCTGCTGATCTGGGGAGGGCTGCAGACTACCACATGCCTCCTCCCATACATGTGGAGTCACCAGCCGCTTCTTTTCACCTGTTTCACCAGGGGGACGTAGCGCGTGGGAGGGTCACGCTATTCCCCCCAGTTCCCCCTCTCCCCTGAACAGGCACCCTAACCGACCAGAGGAGGCGCTAGTGCGGCGACCAGGGCACATACCCACATCCAGCTTTCCACCCACAGACACGGACGGCCAGGTGTGTCTGTAGGGACGCCCAACCAAGCCGGAGGTAACATGGGGATTCGAACCGGCGATCCCCGTGTTGGTAGGAAACGGAATAGACCACCACGCCACCTGGACGCCCAACAACAACTTTTCTGTTCATAAAGTTTCCTACAGGATTTGCAGCAATGTGAAGTTGTAGATGGCACAGTGACTCTGCACACACACATGCACACACACACACACACACACACACACACACACACACACACACACACATTCCCTCTCGATCACAGCCATGCTGATGTGGACTTAGCGGGATGTAAACGCTTCCGACACGCTCATGAGAACTGAGGTAGCCGTGGCTCCACAGCTCGCGGGTCATGGGATTCACGGGATTTTAATTCGGCTCTCGGTGCCATTTAAGCGCTTGATCAGGAGCAGCGACGGAGAGGGAGGGTGACAGCCTTGTGCTTCGGTGGGAGAAAACCTTCGCTGGTGATTAAGTACAAGTCAGAACACAGCAGAAGTGCCAGGGGTGATGGGTAAATCATGGCGGGACGTTTCCTAAATTCCCAACCGTCATGTCAGCTTGATCCAGACCAGGGATCCACTGTAACACCTGCACTCAGATGCACAAACACACAACGTGCATGCCACACACACACACACACACACACAGGGATATGACAATGCCAGTCTGAACCCGCCGCTGACTGCATCCAGTCCCTCCACATTAACGGTTGCATGCGAGACATTTCTGCTTCCCTGAAACATGACAGGACTCATTAATTTCATATTATTACAAGACATGACTCGCTGATCTCATGTTGTCCCTCATTAATATCATGTCTCATTATAACCATGATAAGACTCATTGATATCATCATTCCACCTCTGGTGTGGGAAGATGGGGGTGCGAATTCACGTTTGCAGCGCCCTCACCCAGTACCGTCCATGCAGTGTCTTTGTCCACGCCTGAGTGCGTCTTCATTTGATGGCTGGGGGAGCTGGTGCTGGATGGGCTGGAAGAGCTTGGTCTGCTGTGTCCCTGCCTGGAGCTGCACCTGAAGAGGAAATACCTAAGGCGGTCTGACAGGACGCTGAAGCAGGGCAGGCTAAGCTAACTGCTAGCCCATGCAGACCAGCAGTTTCAACAACACAGAGGGCGGTCTGGTGGCGGCCTCGCCTGGCATTGACTGTTTTTTTAGTGTCGTCATGAGGAGTGCGGGGAGGTGTGCCGAGGGTGTCTGGCTGGGAGAGCTGGCGCTGGATCGGCTGAGGGAGCTTGGTCTGTTGTGCCCTGTGGGCTCAGGGACCACGGCCCTGACTGGAGCTGCACCCGAAGAGGAAATACCTAAGGCGGTCTGACAGGACGCGGAAGCAGGGCAGGCTAAGCTAACTGCTAGCCCATGCAGACCAGCAGTTTCAACAACACAGAGGGCGGTCTGGTGGCGGCCTCGCCTGGCATTGACTGTTTTTTTAGTGTCGTCATGAGGAGTGCGGGGAGGTGTTTTGAGGGTGTCTGGCTGGGAGAGCTGGCGCTGGATCGGCTGAGGGAGCTTGGTCTGCTGTGTCCTGTGGGCCCAGGTACCACGGCCCTGACTGGAGCGGCACCCGAAGAGGAAACACCGAGGACGGTCTGACAGGACGTGGAAGTGGGGCAGGCTAAGCTAACTGCTAGCCCATGCAGACCGGCAGTTTCGACAACACAGAGTGCAGTCTGGCGGCAGCCTCGCCTGGTGTTGCCTGTGGTATTTTTGGTGTCGTTGTGTGGAGTGCGGGGAGGTGTGTCAGGGGTGTCTGGCTGGGGGAGCTTGGTCTGCTGCGTTCTGTGGGCCCGGGGACCACGGCCCCTGCGTGGAGCTGTGCCCAAAGAGGAAACACCGAGGGCGGTCTGACAGGATGCGGAAGCAGAGCAGGCTAAGCTAACTGCTAGCCCATGCAGACTGGCAGCAGTTCCGACAGTCATCCTGGCTGGCATTCCTTCTGCTGGACAGTGATTTTTTGTTGTTGTTTAGTTTAGATATGTGTTAGTTTGGATATATGTGTTCTTGTAGTTCTTGGATATGTGTTGTTGTCTATGTGTGTCACTGCTGTGGGCTGGCGAAACCACGTCTCGCTTCATTTCATGTGCGTAAGCGCATGAAATGACAAAGTGCTCCTGATTCCTGATACGACTAGCTATCACGATATGACTGGTTAATACAAATATGATTTGTTCAAAGGATCGAACTCGTTAGTCTCACGAAGTTCCTCAGTAATCTCGTCAAGTTCCCCAGCAATCTCATCAAGCTCCTCAGTAATTTCGTCAAGCTCCTCAGTAATCTCATGATCTGACTCTGACATCATGACGTGTTCTGTTAGTTTCCCCTCGGGGATGAACAAAGGATTCTGATTCCGATATCATGACACGATGATTCACTCGCTAATATCAGCAGTAGAGCCGAGTACACTAACACTTTATCCAAACAAGGCAAATGACTCTAAAACACACACACACACACACACACACACACACACACACACACACACACACACACACACACGTGCAACTATGTTAACATGCACCACACTACCACACACACACACACATAAATATTTTTGTCAACATGAGTTAAAGATCGACAATGGGGGAAACTCCTGCAAACCCACTGCTCTACTTCCTGTTTACATTACTGACAGTGTCAAGTACTCAGAGTAATTTTTCAGAGAAATATCCAGATGAGTCTGCACGGACCACACAACCTGACATGCACACTGCACGCAGGGGATCCTTACCATTATTTACCTTTTACCTTTTCTTCGGTTTCTAGCTCACTTTTCTCTAAATCTACTGGAAAACATCCTGACCGGGATTCTTGTATTTGAGGTGTGTGTGTGTGTGTGAGTAGTTTACTGGTAGTCAGGCAGAGTGAGGGAGAGGCAGAACACACACACACACACACACACACACACACACACACACACACACACACACACACACACACAGTGTACTTTGTCCAATTAAGGTGCTGTGTTCCCTGTCCCGGGCCAGGAGGATCCGCCAGGACAAGCGAGGAGGACCGTCATATGCTGTGGAGCCCCAAACACTGCGGTGAGGGGAGTTGAACACTCCTCGTCTGCTGAACAGCGGCATCACTTCGCTTTCATGGCTCTGATGCTTCATCACGACCACGTGGGCTCTGACCCCCAGGCACACAACCATAAAAGGACTGGTAGCTTCCCAGCTAAGTTCCACCCACAACAGTCCCCCAGCCAATCACTGGGAGTGCCAATCTTTGGGGTCAGTGTGTGTGTGAGAGAGAGAGAGAGAGAGAGAGAGAGAGAGAGAGAGAGAGAGAGAGAGAGAGAGAGAGAGAGAGAGAGAGAGAGAGAGAGAGAGAGAGAGAGAGAGAGAGAGAGAGAGAGAGAGAGAGAGAGAGAGAGAGAGAGAGAGAGAGAGAGAGAGAGAGAGAGAGAGAGAGAGAGAGAGAGAGAGAGAGAGAGAGAAATTGCTGTGAGTCACAGCTGAGTCACCCTTACTGTCAGCATGAGCGACTTCAATACCTTGGAAAGTAGTGTGTGTGTGTGTGTGTGTGTGTGTGTGTGTGTGTGTGTGTGTGTGTGTGTGTGTGTGTGTGTTTTCTCCTGGATCTCCAACTTGCCGTGGGGGAGAAGCTTGTGTGTACTAATGATACCAAGAGCTACGCCACCCAGAGCTTGGTTTCTGGTAGGGTCACCCAAGGCGGACAGGTCAAGGGGGAGTTTCCGGACGAAGCGCGATCCAACAAAGACCTCAGCGGCGGAACCGGTGGAAGATGTCTCCAGGTCACAACGGCAGTGAAGGCCGATGAGGGTTGCATATATATCTATAAAATGGCATCTCTGCTTGGTTACCATGGAGATACAGGTTGTTCTATTTTGTTGTAGTTGTTTGCTTCTCCTGGATCGCCACCTTGCCGTGGTGGGTGGTGACACCAAGAGCTGTGCTGTCCGGAGTTTGGCTCCTGGCAGAGCCGTCCAAGGCAGACAGGTCAAGGGGGAGGTTCCAGGCGAAGTGCAATCCAACAAAGACCTCAGTGGCGGACCAGGTCGAAGATGTCTCCAGGTCACAACAGCAGTGAAGGTGGATGAAGGCTGCACCAGAGGGTGGTCCCCAATCGTCTTGGTTCTCCATGCCATTGTTGGACTCTGGCCACCTCCTGCCAAAGACCGTGTAGTGGCTGCAGGCGCATCAGCCTCTCCACATAAAAAGCTGTCACGCGCAGGCGTCCTCCCATTATGTGGCTCCAGGATCCACCTCTACACCCACCTGAGGACCCAGAGGGACCCAGAGGGAGGACGGTCATATTCGACCCCGAGTGACAGCCGATGACGATGACGATGATTGTATAGGTGTGTTTACCGTAATAAAGGACACTGCTCTTCCGCTGTACTTACATGACATTTCAATTTGAGATATTTCGACATAACTTTAAAAAAAATGGTAGTGGTATTGTGTTAGGTTTTTCAATAATTCTTTTTTCAACTCAACTTTCTTCATTCTACATGACCATCTTTGCTCCCGTAGTTTTACCAACTAGGCGTTGTAAGTTCTGTCTCTAGGTTTTACTTCAGCGTCCACAACACCTAATGTGTTTCTTTGTTTGTGTTTTTTGGGAGATGTGGTGGGGCACACCTCTCACTTTCCAAGATTGTGTTAAACAATCTAGTTAAAAACTCCACTGCCATCTCTCCTAAACACCTCCATGCCTCCACAGGTATGTCATCAGGACCAACTGCCTTTCCACTCTTCATCCTCTTCATAGCTGCCCTCACTTCCTCCTTGCTAATCCACTGCATTTCCTGATTCACTATCCCCACATCATCCAACCTTCTCTCTGTCTCTTTATTTTCCTCATTCATCAGCCCCTCAAAGTCCTCCTTCCACCTTCTCAGCACACTCTCCTCACTTGTCAGCACATTTCCATCTCTATCCTTGATCCCCCTAACCTGCTGCACATCCTTCCCAGCTCACTCCCTCTGTCTAGCCAATCAGCACAAGTCCTTTTCTCCTTCCTTAGTGTCCAACCTCTCATACACCTTCTCCTTTGGCACCTCTCTCTTTGCTTTATGCCACACCTCCTTGTACTCCTGTCTACTTTCTTCATCTCTCTTACTATTCCACTTCTTCTTCGCCAATGTCTTCCTCTGCATGCTTTGCTGTACTTCCTCATTCCACCAGCAAGTCTCCTTGTCTTCCTTCCTCTGTCCAGAGGACACACCAAGTACCTTCCTAGCTGTCTCCCTCACTATTTCTGCAGTGGTTGTCCAGCCATCTGGCAACTCTTCACCACCACCCAGTGCCTGTCTTACCTCCTCCCTGAACTCCACACAACAGTCTTCCTTCTTCAACTTCCACCATTGGATCCTTGGCTCTGCCTTCACTCTCTTCCTCTTCTTGATATCCAATGTCATCCTACAGACCACCATCCGATGCTGTCTAGCGACGCTCTCCCGTCACCACCTTGCAGTCTCCAATCCCTTTCAGATCTCGTCTCCTACATAAGATATAGTCCACCTGTGTGTGCACTTTCCTCCACTCTTACAGGTCACCCTGTGTCCCTCGCTCTTCTTGAAATATGTATTCACCACAGCCATTTCCACCTTTTACGCAAAACCCACCACCATCTGTCCTTCCACATTTCTCTCTTTGACACCATGCCCACCCATCACCTCCTCATCCCCTCTGTTCCCTTCACCAACATGCCCATTGAAGTCCACTCCAATCACCACTCTCTCCTCCTTGGGTACCCTCTCCACCACTTCACCCAACTCATTCAGAATTATTCTCTCTCTTCCATCTCACACCCAACTTGCGGGCATATGCGCTGATAGCATTCATCGGTATCATCTCTCCATTAATGTCAGCAACCTTCATAGTTAATTATTCTGATGTCTTGTTTTGTTTTAAAGAATAGTCAGATCAAATTAGAGCTAATTGCCCTCATTGTGTTTGCGCTAAATTGTAGTAAGTTGCACCGTTGTTTTGTTGTTAATGGTGTTAAGGTGTCATGCACTCACGGACAAATGAGAGAGGTAGTTGCTTTTGTTTAAGTGCTCAAGAAATAGTCTCCATGCCCACTTTCACCAGCTAAGTTTAGTGTCCGAGAAGACACCATGGAAATGCCATAAACACTTTTCAACAGCTTATAATAATATGTGGGCTTCTCGCCTACAGCGTCCAACTTTAGGGGTCAGCCTTGCCATTGGCCAGAGTTAAACAATTTGCTTCTTGTTCTTGCAGATAAAGGAAAAGTGAATCCAAAACGTTCCATCGCAAACAACTTTTGAGTATCATGCAGTATTCATATTGAAAGCCTGCCTTACTAGGGCTGCATAATTTTATTCTAAATTTCATTTACTAAATCAATATTTGCTAAAATATGCTATTGTAGTTTTAAACATTCTAAAGCAACAACTAGCTGACTAGTAAAGGCAAAAATACCGTGTTAATTATCCATTTAATTATTGCCATAAAAAAATAGTATGTTGCTGCATTTGTGTCACACTTTATGTTGTTTTTTTTCAGGTGAGCTTTGGAGGTTATCAATATTAGTTCATCAGATGAGATGGGATTTAAGTTCTGCAAATTTGTCACATGCAGTAAGAAGATAATACTTGAATATTACAAACTAAAACACGGACACCATGGATGGGGTTTACGTTTTCCTACAGAGACTGTCTCAGTAGTTTTGAATCCCATGTAACACACGTGAGAGAACGTGACATTGGACCAGAATCCACTGCAGCGACGTTAAGACTGGGATGTGAACTGTGCCTCTTTTCAGAGCCCTACAGCCTCAAGAAATACTGCACACTTTTGGGAAAACATTTAAAAACTAAGTAAATGGTGAGCTGACCGTTTAGAAACTGTACATTCAAGACTAAAAAATATTCTGCCTTCGCTGCACATAGAAGTAGAGTTCATCTGCGGTGCACTTTTCAAGGTCTTACCTTTCTACAACTTCCCGGATGTATCAGCTTTCAGTTCAAACGTACCAGATATCGGTCACAGCACCACCTGGTAGGAAAAGATGATTAATGTTTTCCCTCCCCAAGTGGGAATAACTACTTTGGCCTTGCGTGTGGATAAGTTATCTTATACTCTGTGGGGTTTTGCAATACAACTATGAAAGCCAAAGATGGTTGAATCAGTTCATCTGGACACAACCTTTATTGGCAGAAACGTTTCATCACTCAACTAAGTGACATCTGCAGTCTAAACTGACTGCAGGTGTCCCCACCCTTATAAACAACACAGTGACTGCAGGCACCCCCACCCTTATAAACAACACAGTGACTGCAGGTACCCCCACCCTTATAAACAATACAGTGACTGCAGGTACCCCCACCCTTATAAACAATACAGTGACTGCAGGTACCCCCACCCTTATAAACTGCGGCCCGGTCCCCCAAGGCTCCATTTTGGGCCCCATCCTCTTCTCATTGTATATGCTGCCCTTGGGGTCCATTTTTAAAAAACACAATATGTCTTTTCATTGTTTTGCTGATGATTTGCAAATCTATCTGCCTATAAAAACAAACAGCAGACATTCTATACAGGCTTTGCTGGGTTGTTTAAAGGATGTCAAAACATGGATGGAGCTAAATTTCCTGAAATTAAATCAAAATAAGACTGAAATTATGGTATATGGACAACCTGATCTGCTGGATGGTTATGATAGTGCTCTTGGCACTTTAGCGTCCTACAGTCACTCTTCTGTTAGGAATCTTGGGGAGATTTTTGACAGCTCTTTTAACTTTGATAAACAAATAAGCTCAGTAGTCAAAACAAGTTTTTTTCAATTACGACTTCTGGGAAAAAGTACAGGCCTATCTCCCTCCAAATGATCTCGAAAGGGTAATTCATGCATTTATTACCTCTCGTCTAGATTATTCTAACTCATTGTATGTTGGCGTAGCTCAGTCGTCACTTCGTCGCCTGCAGCTTGTACAAAATGCAGCTGCTCGCCTGCTGACAGGACAGAAGCCACGTGATCACATAACGCCTGTACCGGCCTCCCTTCATTGGCTTCCTGTCTGTTTTAGGATCCAGTTTAAGGTTTTATTACTTGTTTTCAAGTCTTTAAATGGGCTGGCACCATCTTATTTATCTGAGCTAATACATTATCATACACCAGTCAGAGCACTCAGGTCAGCAAACCAGATGCTCCTACATGTTCCCAGATCCAGGCTTAAGAATAGGGGCGGCAGAGCCTTTGCAGTTGCTGCCCCTGATCTCTGGAACAACTTACTTACTTACCAGTACACATAAGATCTGCTCAGACCCTAGAGACTTTTAAATCGTGGTTAAAGACCTACCTCTTCTCGCTGGCATTCAATTCAAGTTGAGCTCGACGCCGTGATTTTATTGTGGAAATATACTTTTACTCTTGTGTTTTACTGTTTACATTTTAATTTCTTTATTTTACTATGTCTTTTTTACATATAATTTTTTATATTCATATGTGTTACTTATTTTATATTGTATTTTAAGCTTGTGCAGCACTTTGGTTCAACTGTGGTTGTTTTAAATGTGCTATATAAATTAACTTGACTTGACTAAACAATACAGAGACTGCAGGTGCCCCCACCCTTATAAACAATACAGTGACTGCAGGTACCCCCACCCTTATAAACAATACAGTGACTGCAGGTGTCCCCACCCTTATAAACAATACAGTGACTGCAGGTGTCCCCACCCTTATAAACAATACAGTGATTGCAGGTACCCCCACCCTTATAAACAATACAGTGACTGCAGGTACCCCCACCCTTATAAACAATACCGTGACTGCAGGTACCCCCACCCTTATAAACAATACAGTGACTGCAGGTGTCCCCACCCTTATAAACAATACAGTGACTGCAGGTGTCCCCACTCTTATAAACAATACAGTGACTGCAGGTACCCCACCCTTATAAACAATACAGTGACTGCAGGTACCCCCACCCTTATAAACAATACAGTGACTGCAGGTGTCCCCACTCTTATAAACAATACCGTGACTGCAGGTACCCCCACCCTTATAAACAATACAGTGACTGCAGGTACCCCCACCCTTATAAACAATACAGTGACTGCAGGTACCCCCACCCTTATAAACAATACAGTGACTGCAGGTGCCCCCACCCTTATAAACGATACAGTGACTGAAGGTGCCCCCATCCTTATAAACGATAAAGTGACTGCAGGTGTCCCCACCCTTATAAACAATACAGTGACTGCAGGTATCCCCACCCTTATAAACAATACAGTGACTGCAGGTACCCCCACCCTTATAAACAATACAGTGACTGCAGGTATCCCCACCCTTATAAACAATACAGTGACTGCAGGTATCCCCACCCTTATAAACAATACAGTGACTGCAGGTATCCCCACCCTTATAAACAATACAGTGACTGCAGGTACCCCCACCCTTATAAACAATACAGTGACTGCAGGTGTCCCCACCCTTATAAACAATACAGTGACTGCAGGTGTCCCCACCCTTATAAACAATACAGTGATTGCAGGTACCCCCACCCTTATAAACAATACAGTGACTGCAGGTACCCCCACCCTTATAAACAATACCGTGACTGCAGGTACCCCCACCCTTATAAACAATACAGTGACTGCAGGTGTCCCCACCCTTATAAACAATACAGTGACTGCAGGTGTCCCCACTCTTATAAACAATACAGTGACTGCAGGTACCCCACCCTTATAAACAATACAGTGACTGCAGGTGTCCCGTCCCTTATAAACAATACAGTGACTGCAGGTACCCCCACCCTTATAAACAATACAGTGACTGCAGGTACCCCCACCCTTATAAACAATACAGTGACTGCAGGTGCCCCCACCCTTATAAATGATACAGTGACTGAAGGTGCCCCCATCCTTATAAACGATAAAGTGACTGCAGGTGTCCCTACCCTTATAAACAATACAGTGACTGCAGGTATCCCCACTCTTATAAACAATACAGTGACTGCAGGTACCCCACCCTTATAAACGATACAGTGACTGCAGGTGTCCCCACCCTTATAAACAATACAGTGACTGCAGGTACCCCCACCCTTATAAACAATACAGTGACTGCAGGTACCCCCACCCTTATAAACAATACAGTGACTGCAGGTGCCCCCACCCTTATAAACGATACAGTGACTGAAGGTGCCCCCATCCTTATAAACGATAAAGTGACTGCAGGTGTCCCTACCCTTATAAACAATACAGTGACTGCAGGTATCCCCACCCTTATAAACAATACAGTGACTGCAGGTACCCCCACCCTTATAAACAATACAGTGACTGCAGGTGCCCCCACCCTTATAAACAATACAGTGACTGCAGGTGTCCCACCCTTATAAACAATACAGTGACTGCAGGTGTCCCACCCTTATAAACAATACAGTGACTGCAGGTACCCCCACCCTTATAAACAATACAGTGACTGCAGGTACCCCCACCCTTATAAACAATACAGTGACTGCAGGTGCCCCCACCCTTATAAACAATACAGTGACTGCAGGTATCCTCACCCTTATAAACAATACAGTGACTGCAGGTGTCCCACCCTTATAAACAATACAGTGACTGCAGGTGCCCCCACCCTTATTAACAATACAGTTGCCTAACGACCGAAACCAATGACCAGTTTCATATGCAAATATGGGTGTGACCACTAACTAGAGTTTCAATGGCCATGTGTACTATTCACAGAGGATTGGGGAATAGTACACATGGCCATCGGTTGTCAGAGTCTCTAATGGCCCTTTTCCACTGCATGGTACTGACTCAACTCGACTCGACTCGCTTCACTTTTGGGGATTTCGTTTTCCACTGCAGACAGTATCCCTCACGGCGAAGCCCTGCTGGTATTTTGAGGGCGTGTTGACCAGTTTTTTTTTAAAGAATTTATTTATATTCAAGTAAACATCTGTAACCGGTTATTTTCTTGCCCGGTGCGGGATTCGATACGGGGTGTTCTGCACCACAAGGCGGCATCACTAACCGCTCGGCTAAGGGGTCAGACCCGTTAGCTAGGGGCTAAAGGGTCAGACCCGTTAGCTAGGGGCTTAAGGGTCAGACCCGTTAGCTAGGGGCTTAATGGTCAGACCCGTTAGCTAGGGTCTAAAGGGTCAGACCCGTTAGCTAGGGTCTAAAGGGTCAGACCCGTTAGCTAGGGGCTTAAGGGTCAGACCCGTTAGCTAGGGGCTAAAGGGTCAGACCCGTTAGCTAGGGGCTAAAGGGTCAGACCCGTTAGCTAGGGGCTTAAGGGTCAGACTCGTTAGCTAGGGGCTAAAGGGTCAGACCCGTTAGCTAGGGGCTAACGTGTCTTATTAGTAGCTTACACACATATATACATATATTTATATTTTATTTATTAATAGTGGCATTTTCACGTTACCTTTTAGTATCGGCTCAGCTCAGTTGGAACCTCGACGGAAGTGGTACCAGTGGAACAACACTGTTGCCCAGTGGAAAACCAAAAAAAGAAAGTAGAGTTGGGTCGAGTCGAGCCGGTACCGTGCGATGGAAAACTACATAACAAAGATGCATAACGTCGCTTAAAGCCACAAAATAGACATACGACGGAGTGACGTTAGCTAGCATGCTAAGCTACGCTATCATCACCGTGACTCGGCGTTAAACTCACCGGAGCGTGTCTGTGAGTGTTCTCCTTCATCCAGGTCGTCATGGTTCTCCAGAGGAGGTGAACCATGTGAAGCTGGACTTGGTGTATATCCGTGAAGACGTGTCGCCTCTCATCCAAGAGGCTTCCTCAGTTCTGCCTTCCTGACTGGACCAAGCTAGTCTGACTGGACCAAGCTAGTCTATCTGGACCAAGCTAGTCTGACTGGACCAAGCTAGTCTATCTGGACCAAGCTATCTGACTAGACCAAGCTCGTCTGACTAGACCAAGCTGGTCTGACTGGACCAACCTGGTCTGACTGGACTAAGCTGGTCTGACTAGACCAAGCTGGTCTGCCTGGCTGCTGACGAGACTCAGCATTTATCCTCTAGGGAGTCGTTGCCAGAGCCATAGATGTCCGTGGCTCTTTGTGATCCGATGTTTACCAACGCCCGTCGCTTCGCTCGGTAAAAGACCAAGAAGGAGACGACGCTCGCCCGGCAAACTTCGGTTCTCCAGAGTAGGAGTCTTCTAAGTGTAAAATCCAAAATGCGGCACCCGTTCATGAACTTTAGAGAAAGTTATAAGCTTAATAAAGATTTCGCCACGGCGATATCGCTGCTCTGCTCGCCCGCATTACACAAAGGGGGGGGGGAGAACGATCCGCAGCGGATATGCGCCCTCTGCTGGTGAGAGTGTGGAACTACGTCGGAGTTGACGTCACGTAGTTACGGACCCACTGTCTTGCGCAAATCACGGGGGTTACAACTACGTTTAAAAAGCGTCCGATTTGACATTGGTCCTGTAAGCAGCAGCTGTACTGCACAGCTGCTTTCAAACCCTTATTATCTATACAGTTAAATAGCGCCAATTTATTATCTATACAGTTAAATAGCGCCAATTTATTATCTTTGCTGTTAAATAGCGCCAATTTATTATCTATACAGTTAAATAGCGTCAATTTATTATCTATACAGTTAAATAGCGCCAATTTATTATCTATAGTTAAATAGCGCCAATTTATTATCTTTACTGTTAAATAGCGCCAATTTATTATCTTTACTGTTAAATAGCGCCAATTTATTATCTTTACAGTTAAATAGCGCCAATTTATTATCTATACAGTTAAATAGCGTCAATTTATTATCTATAGTTAAATAGCGCCAATTTATTATCTATAGTTAAATAGCGCTAATTTATTATCTATACAGTTAAATAGCGCCAATGTATTATCTTTACTGTTAAATATCGCCAATTTATTATCTTTACTGTTAAATAGCGCCAATTTATTTTAATATGAAATAATGACCTGGCTACAATCGCTGCTCCCACGATCACTGGAAAGTCTTGGCGGGAAAGCCCTTATGAATGCACTTCCGTTACCGCCAACTGTCTGAAGACGCTCAAAGTTGACGCTAACTGCGTGCGGCTGTCAGCGCTGCTGTTGTGAACTGGGCTTTTTTACAGTAGTACTGCGGACTGCTGCGCTGATTCATGGCCAATAGGGAGGTTGTCTTCATATTATATATATATATACGTGTGTGTGTGTGGGGGGGGGTGTATAGTATATATTCAGCAGGGTATAACATGTGAGCATAGGTTGTGGATTATTCCACCGTAACACACCTGTGTATAGCGGAGACACACAGGTGTTGTGCACGCTTTCCTCCAGTGTCCTGTTTGCTGTTGCAGTTATTGCTCCTGTTTGTTCCCCGTTGTTCGGTTTGTTGTTTTGTTTTGTGTGACTGACGTGTGTCCGTGCTGCAAGCTGCTGGGAACCGGGGTCAAATTCCTCGTGTGCACGTGCACGCTTGGCCAATAAAGTCGGTTCTGGTTCTGATTACAAGCTGGAGTCAGAAAATAACGCTAAGCAACGGCACACGACAGGGAAATGATCAAAAACCTGGGGAAAATCTTGAGCAAATTAAAACAAACAACTTAAATGAAGAAAGAAAAACACCACAGGACATTTTTGGTAAACTAGTTTTAAAGACTTCTTTCTGACGCCGTGACGTCATTGTCCTGTTCACCGTCAGCCAGTCAGATCTTGCCGTTTGGATAAATCGGGGCATTGAGCAGTGATTTGGGGAAGAAGTGATTTGCACATATTTGGTTGAAGAGATGGTTTTATTTTATACTTTGCCGAAGAGAAGACTGAAGTGAACTACACTTGAGATGTTAAGGCACCCGGGTAACTGTGCTGTAATGTATTAAAGATTAACTGCTACCCTGTTACTTGCTCTTAGCACTTATTATATTCACTCGTTAAGAAAATCTCTTTCTTGCGCTTTTACTCGAGCGCCGGTTTTGCTCTTAGATGCTTGTTTAGACAGAAGATGCACTTATGACCTCTGATGACCAGTAGTCATCCTGATCTCCTACGTTACATGATGCTCTTATTGTAAGCTGCTTTGGATAAAAGCCTCGGCTAAATGACTGTAATGTCATGTTATGTCGTGTCGTGTCGTGTCATGTCATGTCATGTCATGTCATGTCATGTCATGTCATGTCATGTCGTGTCGTGTCGTGTCGTGTCGTGTCGTGTAATTAACTCGCACATTTTAGTTAAACCTTGAAATAAGTTGTTCAAGTTGAAGTAAACGTAAAACGTTCAGTTGAAAACAAAACGAATACTACAGAACTTTTCACAATGACGTAATGAGTTAAAACTCAAAATGTTTATAAGCTGAAATGCCGCTATTTTTAACTGTGTGCGTGTGCACGTCGTGTGTGTTTCACAACACTGAAACACAACGCGTTTCATTTCACAACAATGAAACACAACACGTTTCACAACACTGAAACACAACACGTTTCACTTCACAAAACTGAAACACAAACGCGTTTCACAACACTGAAACACAACACGTTTCACTTCACAACACTGAAACACAACACGTTTCACAACACTGAAACACGAACACGTTTCACTTCACAACACTGAAACACAACACGTTTCACAACACCGAAACACGAACACGTTTTACAACACTGAAACACAAACGCGTTTCACAACACTGAAACACGACACGTTTCACAACACTGAAACACGACACGTTTCACATCACTGAAACACGACACGTTTCACATCAGTGAAACACGACACGTTTCACATCACTGAAACACGACACGTTTCACAACACTGAAACACGACACGTTTCACAACACTGAAACACGACACGTTTCACATCACTGAAACACGACACGTTTCACAACACTGAAACACGACACGTTTCACATCAGTGAAACACGACACGTTTCACATCACTGAAACACGACACGTTTCACATCAGTGAAACACGACACGTTTCACAACACTGAAACACGACACGTTTCACATCACTGAAACACAACACGTTTCACAACACTGAAACACAACACGTTTCACAACACTGAAACACGACACGTTTCACATCACTGAAACACGACACGTTTCACATCACTGAAACACAACACGTTTCACAACACTGAAACACGACACGTTTCACATCACTGAAACACGACACGTTTCACAACACTGAAACACGACACGTTTCACATCAGTGAAACACGACACGTTTCACAACACTGAAACACGACACGTTTCACATCACTGAAACACAACACGTTTCACATCAGTGAAACACGACACGTTTCACAACACTGAAACACGACACGTTTCACATCACTGAAACACAACACGTTTCACAACACTGAAACACAACACGTTTCACAACACTGAAACACGACACGTTTCACATCACTGAAACACGACACGTTTCACATCACTGAAACACAACACGTTTCACAACACTGAAACACAACACGTTTCACTTCACAACACTGAAACACGACACGTTTTTCGCGTTGAAGTCAAGGTCGTGATGGCCACGCGCTTCTCGGTCGGAACCGGGTCACGGGCACGATGCTGCAGAAGCCACGAGGGGTCCTGCCTGCTGCTGCAAACTCATCAAATGTGAAGCGGTTCATTCTGAAGTTCCGGATCCACAGGAGCTCTGTAAAACCACTACGGACGAGGACCTCCCATAAATCCCTGACATGTGGCCACTGCCCCTCGTCCGCGGCAGTGGCCAGGTACGAGGCAAACCCCTGATTAAAGATGGGTTTTCCATCTTTAATCACATAACATCACTCAGTGGAGACACAGACCACTCATCATTGTGTTCTGTCGACTTTTTAAAAAATCGCTTCTTTTTGCACAAAACTGCAATGGAAACCCGCCCTGAGTGTGTTTGTACGTGTGCTTCCTATTTGAGAGAACGTGCATGAATGTAGGAATCAGTGCAGATGTGTGCGTGCGTGTGTGTGTGTGTGTGTGTGTGTGTGTGTGTGTGTGTGTGTGTGTGTGTCAGGTACACCGGGTGTGTTGCCATGGAGAGTAAGGTGGAGCGGAACGCATGTGGAGATGTGTTGGGAGGACAGGAGCGCCGCTCTGATCAAGCATGACGTGTCGTGACGTCACACTACATCACACGTGGAGCGACGCTCTGATCAAGCATGACGTGTCGTGACGTCACACTACATCACACGTGGAGCGACGCTCTGATCAAGCATGACGTGTCGTGACGTCACACTACATCACACGTGGAGCACCGCTCTGATCAAGCATGGCGTGTCGTGACGTCACACTACATCACACGTGGGGCGCCGCTCTGGTCAAGCATGGCGTGTCGTGACGTCACACTACATCACATGTGGGGCGCCGCTCTGATCAAGCATGGCGTGTCGTGACGTCACACTACACCACATGTGGGGCGCCGCTCTGGTCAAGCATGACGTGTCGTGACGTCACACTACATCACATGTGGAGCGCCGCTCTGATCAAGCATGGCGTGTCGTGACGTCACACTACATCACATGTGGAGCGCCGCTCTGATCAAGCATGGCGTGTGGTGACGTCACACTACATCACACGTGGAGCACCGCTCTGATCAAGCATGGCGTGTCGTGACGTCACACTACATCACATGTGGGGCGCCGCTCTGGTCAAGCATGACGTGTCATGACGTCACACTAGAGCTCGGTTTCATTTGTCGCTCTCCGTAGCAAGACCGAGTATCTTGCTCCGCTCCCCCCCAGGGAATAGTCTGTCTCAAATTACCTCATGCTATTTAATCACACCCAATTAGGCGACAATACCCCGGGTTGGGGTGAATGGGATTAGGTAAGTGAAATATATTAAGATTCTCCACGGTGGAAGATTAAAATCAAGACTGTTGAAGAATGTGCTCACACTCACGGATACAGACACAGATTAACACACAGATACACACACAAACGCACTGCCAGGGACATCTGCATTGAAACATATATGCAAATACTATTCTACACACTGATATACAACAATTACAAACACATGCACACACAGAGATGCTTCCAGTCTCACCCACAAAAACACAGTTGGAAACAGCTAAACGCTTCAAGTGGAGTTCCGCTCCTCCACCTGCAAAAGCAATCTTTATTCATTATCCAGAACCAATTATAACAACGCTGTCCTTTGGATGATCTGTGGGAGGACAAGAGCGCAGGGTTCTGTTGCACATTCATGGGGGCCGCCACCGGGCCCCCTCTTCTGTGTGTTTGATCAGCTAAACAACCAGCACCGTCATCCAGCTCGGCATCGCTCGTCCAACAGGGGGCCAGTCACCACAAGTGAAACAAGAAAACTTGCAAACAAAAACTGACAACACGTATCTGATAAGACAGACATAGAAACAGACACTGACATGTTTTCAATAAAACACGACTAACTCGATCTTATCACTATCAGTTTAGGATAGCAGTTATAGCGATACAGGAGAAGACAGAAAAAAGAAAGGAAGGAAAGAAAGGGGGAGAGAGGACGAAGAAGAGGGATGTAATCCAGACAGCGTTCCAGGGAGTGTGTGAGGCAGATGCTAGCAGTGTGTATGTGCATGTGATGTGTGAAGTACCCACCCGTGAGTGCAGATGATTCATCCCAATAAATTCTGGTGACTGAGATCCACGACTTATTGTAGCGCCTCTGGGCAACAGAGAGGCTCTGCAGACAGCCTACGACAAAGAGAACAGCCGGAGCCCAAAGCATTGCAATCCCAGAGGAACACCGAGCCCACATGGGGGGGCAGGAGCCTGCAAAGCAACAGCCCCATACCCCAGAGGAAAGCCCCTGCCACCAAGGCCCAGGTGCAGGCACAGGTGTGGGACCCGAGCCACGGAGGGCAAGCACAGACTGCTGGCTTGGAACCGGACCCTGCAACCAACAGACCGACGCACCGCCAGGACCGCCCACCCAGCAGGCAGGAAGGGAGGGGCCCATACCCATCCACACCCAATGTAGGGGTGAGGCCCACCCCATCCCGCACACGTGCCAAGCATACACCCATGTAGCCAAATACACCCGACCGAGGCCACCCCACGGCAACCCCCCCCAACTAGTCTGCCACTAGTCTTTCCATTTAGATATATTCTATATAGAGGTGTGACCACTGGGGTGTAGTGAGATTCTTTTTTACTTTTCCAATTGAGTACTGTTTACTTGGCAAGTGTTAAGGCCATCAAAATGGGTTGCTGGAGTTTGGGTGGTGTTTCCACCAGGAGAGCTCTCTGAGAAGGCAAAGCCATGGGCAAACTGGAATGCTGTGGCCCAGAAGAGAGGATATTTATCAATTATGTTGGTGCTGGATGTCTGAATAGGTGGACAGAGCCAAATGACATGGAATTAATTGCCTCTAGTATTAAGTGTACAATGTGAGCAAGTGTCTTTGTCTAGGAATCCCATTTTGAACACTTGGTGTTAGGTGATATGTACCTTTTTAAGACTTTGTACTGGATAAATTGCATTTTTCAGTTGTGGGTCACAGAAAATGTGATATTAAAATATACTTCCAGAAGGCGACATCGGTGGTGACAGCAAGATCAATTTCCCACTTTGTGGTTGGTAAAGACACAGTGGTGTCATCTGTTTTTAACAAGATTTTGTATATTCTAGAAAAAGGTTTTTTTGAAGCTAGTGATATGAGTAAAATCGTTGATCACCGGAGGTGGTGGTTGAAGGGTGTTGCTAGTTCCTTTGGTTTTTGCTTTTAGAAACTGCTGCAGTTGGAGATATTGCAGAAAACTGTGGCTACCGACGTCATACTTCTGGGTTCATGGTGGGAATCATAAATAATTTTTTTTCGACTATATGTTTCAGATGAGTGATTCCTATTTGCTACCAAGACTTGGAGATTAATGGCTTTTTTTTTTAACCTGAAAATTTGGGTTGTGCCAAATGGGGTGAGTTTGTTTGGGGATAGAGCGTAACCTGAGTTTGTTGAATTTCCACCAGGCTGTGAGAGTCTTTGCAATAAATGGGTTTTTATAGCAAATGTGTTTCTTTATTGATTCAGCGAGAAATGGGAGATCAGATATTGATAATTCCTGACATTTAGTCTGTTCTATTTCCTGCAAAGTATAGTTTAATTGTTGCTATGGCTGCAGCCATTTGGTAATAAACTGGAGATGGTTAGCCAGATAGTAGTGTCTGAAGTTGGGGGCAACCAGACCCCAACAGTCTTGTTTGGTTTTTTTTGGTAGTGTTTTTGTAGCGTTTTGTAGCGTTCTTTTTTAGGGTGGTTCTTTTTTCTTTTCTTTTTTCCTTCCTCTCTTCCAGTAGGAACTATTGGTTATAGAGTTCAGGGAACTGAACCACTTAGCTGTCGGTTGGACTGGGGTCATTGAGAAAATGTAGTTTATCTTTGGTAGTATATGCATTTTTGCTGCTTCTATCCTGCCAATTTGTCACAAGGGGAGGTTGTTCCAGCGGGCAAGGTCTTCTTCAATGGATTTAAGTAACAGAGTAAAGTTAACAGCAAACAGGTCTGACATGTTGGTGGAAATATCAATACCCAGGTATCTAATATTGCCTGCTGTGATGGTTAAAGGAAGAGTCTGAGTAACAGCATTACAGTTTTCCCCACTGAGTGGTAGGACTGTAGTTGTAGACCAGTTTACTGAATAGTCTGAAATTGTTAAAATTCTTAATATATAATTTTTTTCCAAGCTTATTTTTGGCACGCTTTTTACCTTTATTAGATAGCAAAAGAGAGAGAGAGAGAGAGAAAGACAGGGAACAAATATCGCCACCTGGAATTGAACCGGCGATGGTTTCGACCATGTGGCATGCACTGTAACCATTTGGCTGCGGAGGCGCCTCATTGATAAGATGTAATAACTCTGGTAGGGATGTTGATGCATGCATAGATATAACATGTTGTCTGCATATAAACTGATTTTGTGAACAGAGTTTCCTGTTTGTACGCCAATTATATTATCGTTTGGGCGAATGGCTGCTGCGAGAGGTTTAATGAAGATGGCAAATAGCAGAGGTGAGAGTGGACATCCTTATCTTGTGCCACATAGTAGGATAAAATGCTGCGATGTGAACCCACTGGTGATGATAGAAGCTGATGGTTATTGTACAGAATTTTAATCCATTGAATGAATTGATTCTCCAAAAACGAATTTCTTGAGAGTGTCAAAAAGATATGTCCAATCAACTCAATCAAACGCTTTCTCGGCATCTAGGGTAATAAGAGGTTATTACTCTAGAATATGCTAATAAGACTGAATAAATGGCGCATAACGCTGGAAGAGTGTCTGCCTTCGATAAAGCCTGTTTGGTCTGGGTGAATTATATAAGAAATTACTGACTCAATTCTGTTGGTTAGTGTTTTGTTAATGATCTCTATATCACAATTAATTAGTAGGATTTAATCTCCGTAATCATTTGGATGAATAGTGAGGATATGATTGGCAAGAAGTGTTTATAGACCCTTTTAGAGCCTACGTAATGATTACCTCAGGGCATCAGCTGGAGGCAAAACAAAGCCAGAAGCGTTAACGTTAAATACGAATCACGTCCACAGGCAAGCGTACCTCATCTAGCTAACGTTAGCCAACATGTCTTCATGCTGTGTTTTTGGGTGCCAGAATGGACGTTTTTTGAAGTTTTATCGCATACCAGCTGCCACTCCCAGTGAAAAAGATCGACGACAACTGTGGTTAAATGCGATAAGACGAAAGGATTGGACCGAGGAGATCATCAGAAATGCTCATGTTTGTAGTGCACACTTCATATCAGGCAAGTAAGGTAACGTTAAACTATACTTTTGTCTAATCTCATAACATAGATA
The DNA here is from genome assembly GCF_029633865.1 of Lampris incognitus. Lineage (NCBI taxonomy): Eukaryota > Metazoa > Chordata > Actinopteri > Lampriformes > Lampridae > Lampris > Lampris incognitus. The sequence goes on along the minus strand of NC_079213.1, from coordinate 3,881,369 downwards.
ACATAACATGTTAACTTAATGGTTCACAAATCAAATATGAGATGCAGGTTACTTAGACAGCCATGCATGTGCAGTTTGCCGCCTACATGTAGGCGTTTGTTCTATTTACAGTAACCCAAGGCTGATACATGGCTGTCTTCTGGCCTTGCCGCTGGCTGGGCAGAACTTTAGATCACACAACACAAAACTCACTTGTTAAATCTTTGTACTTCAAGTCCTGTACATGACCATTCAGGGCATAGTTATAGGCATCTAAAGATGTATAAGCCCTCAGTTTCTCTCTAGTATACGCGCTTGGTTTCTCTATCAGGTAGGTGTAAATGTCTGGCCACTCCATGATAGGTAATCCTGTCAAATCGTCCATCCATTGAGTGAGCATGTATGGGTCAGCCAATCTGGTGCCGTTGGTTAATGTTAACTTTTTCAAGTAAGACTTGCGGTCCCGGGGAGAAAGCAACTGTACATATTCAGAAATACACGTTTCTTTGTCCATCGTAAATATTATACAAGCTGATAAAACTTGCTAGCCGGCAGCTAGCTAGCTAACGGCTTCCCTTAAATGGCTCAGAGGGGAATGTTTTGCCTCCAGCTAAGCTCCGCCCACAGAAAAACGTCACTATGTTTACTTACAGAAAAGGGGTCTATAGAATTCCACTGATTAGCCATGTGATCCGGGTGATTTATTGCTGGGCATGGAAAGAAGAACTTTCCTGAGTTCTTCTGAGGTTGTGGGAAAGTAATTTATTGCCCTGCTCTTGGAATCGTTTTGGGAGGTCAGTGTCATCGAAGAATAAGTTAATGTTTGAAATATTAGATTCCTTACCTGAATTTTATAGTTTATTGTAAAAGAGTTTTTTGAAAAAAGAAAAAAATTGTATTAATCTCTTGTGGACTTTGTGTTATATTATCACGTGGATCCTTGATGAGTGTTTTTTCTTCATCACGTTTCAGTTGGTTGGCAGGAAATGTACCTGTTTTGTCATTGAATTCAAACGTGGTTGTTGTATGAAGAAAGCATCTTTTGATGTCTGATGCTATCGGGTTGGGATTTTATAGTCTGTATCTCATTTCAGATTTGCTTAGTAGGTGTAAGGGCTAGTTGGGAATACAAGTCCTTTATTTTCAGTTCTAATTAATTTTGACATTCCTGTTCTTTTTCTTGTGTAAAGAGAATGAAATAATACTACCTCTTAAAACGGCCTCGGCCATTTCCCAGAATACCGATGGTGACATTTCTAGAGAGTCACTCAGTTTGGTTAAGGATGTCCATTCTCTGCAAAAGAACTTGTTAAATTTGGTCTTTAAGAAGTGAGGTGTTAAAACTGCCACCCACCAGTGGGTTTGGGGTTAGTTTCATTAATCAAGCTGAAACTAATCGGCCCGTGTTCACTTAACGATGGGCTGGAATTCAGGGTTAGTAATTTTGGATATAACAGAGTTACTTGTTAAAAAAAAAAAGCCAGCTCTGGAGAAGCTTTTGTTGGGTGATGAATAATATGAGTAATCTCTGTAATGTGGATTTTTTTTTCAGACAACAATCGCGAAGAGCAAGCTCACATCAGAAGAGCGCCAGGACTTGTGGTTACCTCTAGTTTGCGAGCAGTCTAAATCTGGGTCGAGTACTGTGTTAAAGCCTCCTCCTACTATAATAATTGAGTCTGAGAATATGGTGTGAGAGAAATTTGGGTCATCCTCATTGGGGCCATAAACGTTAGCTATAGTTAGGGCCCGAGCTTTAGGTGATGCAAGGACCCTCTTGTATTTGTAGGGATTCTTCTTCTTCCGCATTCAAACAAGATTTTGAGGTACAAGGGGGTGCTGGAAAACTCACAAAACTTTGCACATGTGTCAGAAGTGTCAAACATCTGCCCCTAGTACACACACACACACACACACACACAGCAGCTCTCTCTCTCTCCTCTCGTGCGTGGAGTGGATGTATATCAGCACACAGTGTACACTGTGGAGAGGGAGGTGGATATTTCTCCCCTCCGCTAATAATAACCCATCAAATCCCACCTCCCCTCACCCTCACTCAACCCCAACCCCTCCACAGCTACTGACCTGTGAAATGATCACACAAACACATCAATCTCAAAGACAGACAGAAAAAAGAATCCATCTTTAGCTTTGTTACCGTATGTTAGGGAAACACACTGCATATGCTGTGTACACACACTCTACATTATAGTTATATATACACAAAGCTGTTGATTTTCCTCCCTGCTCCAAGACATATTCTTTGCACGCCCACTTGAGCATGAGGTCAGGCGGTAAGAGAAAGAGAAAGAGAGAGAGAGAGAGAGAGAGAGAGAGAGAGAGAGAGAGAGAGAGAGAGAGAGAGAGAGAGAGAGAGAGAGAGAGAGAGCGAGAGAGAGAGAGAGAGAGAGCGAGAGAGAGAGAGAGAGAGAGAGAGAGAGAGAGAGAGAGAGAGAGAGAGAGAGAGGGGCCAAGTTTGGCTGGATTCTCTGTGGGGAAGATGGGAAACCAAAAACCAAGGCTCTTTTCATGAGTAATACCCACTGGAGCCACTGTGTACTGCTGCCGGGATGGGGGTTATGGGGGTTGGGGGGGTGGCGGTTTGGGGGGTGGTAGAGGTTCTTTTGGTCTGAATCTGTCGACGATGGGCAACCGATTATTTGCACAAACGGAGCTGGAGCACACCTACTCATTACGGTAATAGCCGGCACTTAAAGGCTGACGTATGGATGGATGGTTGTGGCGAAGCCATGCTGAGGCCGGGCGAAGGTCATGGAGTGTGTCCGGAGTCTTCTCCATGTCCTGGTGCAACCTCTCTCCCTCTCCATCTGTCTCTCTCTCTCTCTCTCTCTCTCACTTTCCACACTCATTCCCGTTCCCCACTGTTTATTTTCCCCCCTCCTCGGGACAGTTTCTACAAATCACCTCATTTACAGGGATTAGGTTTCCGTCTCTCAGAGCCAGCCGTGTTGTTCATTACAGCAACCGTCTGCGAGTGTTTGTTGTGTCCGCGGTGGACTGCAGAGTCCAATCACCAAAGTACCACAATCACAGTAATGACTCTGCGATGGCGTAATGCCTTTAACACGACATCCAGAAATACGGCTCAGCTGAATGGAGACTTCTCTTAAAGTTAGTCAACATCTGACATGAAGGAAACAATAAAAAGGGGAAGACGAGCGGCTGCCAACACGCTCCTCAGTACAACAGCGGAGGGAAACCAATCCCTTATGACATGAATTAACCACCAGTGTTGGGCAAAAATGAATCAACCAACGAATCCTTATGAATGAATCATTTTAGTGTTGCTTTTTTCTCCCCAGTTGTATCCGGCCAGTTACCCCACTCCTCTGAGCCGTCCCGGTCGCTGCTCCACCCCCTCTGCTGATCCGGGGAGGGCTGCAGACTACCACATGCCTCCTCCCATACATGTGGAGTCACCAGCTGCTTCTTTTCACCTGACAGTGAGGAGTTTCACCAGGGGGACGTAGCGCGTGGGGAGGATCACGCTATTCCCCCCAGTTCCCCTTCCCTCCTGAACAGGCGCCCCGACCGACCAGAGGAGGCGCTAGTGCAGTGACCAGGACACATACCCACATGCGGCTTCCCACCTGCAGACACGGCCGGTTGTGTCTGTAGGGACGTCCAACCAAACCGGAGGTAACACGGGGATTCGAACTGGCGATCCCCGTGTTGGTAGGCAACTGCCACGCTACCCAGATGCTTCATCTTAGTCATCATTTTAGTGTTTTGATGGGTACTGAGGCACCTGGACGATGTACTGAACTCTCATGAGTCAAACTCATTTGGAGTGAAAAGCTCAAATCTTCCCACCGAGCTGGAAGTAGCAGTACGCTCCACCACAGCTCGCCACGATGCCAATGTCAGTGACGTTAGAAGCAGTTCGCTTATGCTCATAAAGTTAGCAACAATTGTGAATTAAAACAGTTGCTTTCTGAGAGTACTTTTGCACGGTGGAGACCACGCTGTCAGTCTAAAAGAAAGCTAAGACAGAGACAGAGTATTTTCTTTGCTTGATGCACGTGGTCCATGTCATAATGGAGTGCCAAATGTTTCTGCTCAGGTGTAGCACAGCCAGTCAGAAGGCTATGGAGGAGCACACATGCAGGAGGGCTGCAGTGAGCTAAGGAGTCAGTCAACACCAAATACCTTCGAAACAAAGAAACACTTTAATTCACCGCACGAACAAGCTTGGAAGTATCGAACGGCAAATCCCCATCACCCACGAGGACGGATGGGTAGAGAAATCACCATCACCCTCGAGGCCGGAGGGGTAGAGAAATCACCATCACTCACGAGGACAGAGGGGTAGAAAAATAACCATCACCCACGAGGACGGAAGGGTAGAGAAATCACCATCACCCACAAGGATGGAGGGGTAGAAAAATCACCATCACCCACGAGGCCGGAGGGGTAGAGAAATCACCATCACTCACGAGGATGGAAGGGTAGAGAAATCACCATCACCCACAAGGATGGAGGGGTAGAGAAATCACCATCACCCACGAGGACGGATGGGTAGAGAAATCACCATCACCCACGAGGCCGGAGGGGTAGAGAAATCACCATCACTCACGAGGACGGAAGGGTAGAGAAATCACCATCACCCACAAGGACGGAGGGGTAGAAAAATCACCATCACCCACGAGGATGGAGGGGTAGAGAAATCACCATCACCCACAAGGATGGAGGGGTAGAGAAATCACCATCACCCACAAGGATGGAGGGGTAGAAAAATCACCATCACCCACGAGGCCCGAGGGGTAGAGAGACAGAGAGACGTCAACCAGAAATCGACAGAGAACTGAGGAATTAGCACCATGGAAATAAATCCTCTCGTTCCATGTGCATGAACTTACTGAGAAGTAACACGGGCAGCATCTGAGGCCATCCCAGAAGATAC
>NC_079213.1:3858966-3871466 GCF_029633865.1 Lampris incognitus | reverse complement strand
GCCACGCCCACGCAAATAAGACCCGCCCCGGTCACGTCACAACAGCAGAGCGCGAGAGAGAGGGGAGGGGAGAGAGGGAGAGAGAGGGGTGAGAGAGGGGTGAGAGAGGGGGCGAGAGAGGGGTGAGAGAGCGAGAGGGGGGGGTGACAGAGATGGGGATGACAGAGAGGGGGTGAGAGAGAGGGGGGGTGACAGAGAGAGGGATGAGAGAGAGCGAGAGAGAACGAGAGGGGTGACAGAGAGATGGGGGTGACAGAGAGGGGGTGAGAAAGAGAGAAGGGTGAGAGAGAGGGGGGGTGACAGAGAGAGGGATGAGAGAGAGACAGCGAGGGAGCGAGAGGGGTAACAGAGAGATAGGGGTGACAGAGAGAGAGAGGGGTGAGAGAGAGAGAGGGGTGAGAGAGAGACAGCGAGGGAGCGAGAGGGGTAACAGAGAGATGGGGGTGAGAGAGAGAGAGAGGGGTGAGAGAGAGGGGGGGTGACAGAGAGAGAGAGGGGTGAGAGAGAGGGGGGGTGACAGAGAGAGAGAGGGGTGAGAGAGAGACAGCGAGGGAGCGAGAGGGGTAACAGAGAGATGGGGGTGACAGAGAGAGAGAGGGGTGAGAGAGAGAGAGGGGTGAGAGAGAGACAGCGAGGGAGCGAGAGGGGTAACAGAGAGATGGGCGTGACAGAGAGGGGGTGAGAAAGAGAGAGAGGGGTGAGAGAGAGGGGGGTTACAGAGAGAGGGACGAGAGAGAGACAGCGAGAGAGCGAGAGGGGTAACAGAGAGATGGGGGTGACAGGGAGATGGGGGTGACAGAGAGGGGGTGAGAAAGAGAGAGGGGTGACAGAGGGGGGGTAACAGAGAGATGGGGGTGACAGAGAGGGGGTGAGAGAGAGGGGTGAGAGAGGGGGGAGTGACAGAGAGAGGGACGAGAGAGAGACAGCGAGAGAGCGAGAGGGGTAACAGAGAGATGGGGGTGACAGGGAGATGGGGGTGACAGAGAGGGGGTGAGAAAGAGAGAGGGGTGACAGAGGGGGGGTAACAGAGAGATGGGGGTGACAGAGAGGGGGTGAGAGAGAAGGGGGGTAACAGAGAGATGGGGGTGACAGAGAGGGGGTGAGAAAGAGAGAGGGATGAGAAAGAGAGAGGGGTGAGAGAGAGAGAGGGGTGAGAGAGAGAGGGGGGGGGGCATTTGGACCCACGTTGGACTCTTGTGATGTGGTGAATGTGACCACTTCTTCCTCGCTGTGTGATGAAGAGCTCTCGTCATCTCAGCACAATGAGCACCGAGCTTCATCGCACACATGACACGTGACACATGACAGGTGACACGTGACAGGTGACAGGTGACAGGTGACAGGTGACAGGTGACACGTGTCCTTGTTGCGTTATTGCATCACAGCTGCATCACTGTGTTATCAGAAGCAGTTAATCGTGTGTACTTCATCTCCCGTCTGTCCGTTTCCTTCGGCCATCGTTACTTTGATTTACCTGCAGGTTCGGCTGATGTGGGGGAGCGGAGGAACGTGATCATCAATAAAGATTGACAAACAGCCCGGAGTCAGATGTTGTCAATAGTGGGGAGGTCAAAGGTCAGGGCCACACCGAGCTGTGGTGCTGCTGACATTCTCTTAATAAGAGCTGAAAAAGAGGATTCACGGGGAAAGAGAAGGGACGTTTCGGCAGCCAATTATCTGGATTAAAACAGCTTTATTATTTATGCATTTTTAACGTTATGAGGTGTGAGTCTGGACAGCAGTGGAATATGAAACAACACACAACACACGCACACACACACACACACACACACACACACACACACACACACACACACACACAACGGCTGCAACAAGACTGTTCATTTATTCATGTCGGCTTATGAGCTCCAATTGTTATGCATTTAAAGTTGTTTTATTATTAAAATGTGGTTATTCTTGATTAGCCGCAGTTGTACTGAACTGAACTGAGTTGTGATTTAACTAACGAGCGAGAGAAGACAACTATCTAACGAGAAAGGAGACAACTAACGAGAGAGAAGACAACTAACGAGAGAGAAGACAACTAATGAGAGAAAACGTTTTATGTCTTCATAAGAACAGGCTGACCAGTCTCTCTCTCTCTCTGTCTCTCTCTCTCTGTCTCTCTCTCTCTCACACACACACACACACACACACACACACCAGGCAGGCAGGCAGGCGGGGCTCCTGTCAGATATGGGCTGTGTACACATCTCACATCATCTCTCAGCAGTGTTTTACCACAGCGAGGCGATTTCTAACAACGATGCAACCCCAAAATAACACATTACATAAGGCTCTCTGTCTCTCTCTCTCTCTTGCTGTCTCTTGCTCTCTCTCTATGTCTCTCTATCTGTCTCTGTTTCTCGCTCTCTCTCTATTTCCATCTCCCATACATAAGATGGGCTAAAGCTGCTTATTATTATTATTATTATTATTTCAACAAATCAGCTAACAAGTTAGTGAACCACGTTTACGTGTTTTGCTCAACAGCACAACGACAAGGACTACAGGGTCATGTGACCTTTAGATGACAACACATTTCCTTTACTTCTCACTCTGCCTGTGAGAGAGAGAGAGAGAGAGAGAGAGAGAGAGAGAGAGAGAGAGAGAGAGAGAGAGAGAGAGAGAGAGAGAGAGAGGGGAAAGACAGAGAGAGAGAGAGAGACAAAGACCGATAGGGAGAGACAGAGACAGAGAGAGACCTGCTGCCAAGAGAAGACGGGCTGTGTCAGCTCTCTCCACAGAGACAGGTGGAGACACAGCAACACTTCCTGCAAATATACAGCACATATGAAGACCTAACAACAAAGTTCTTTACAACAATTAAATGTAAATTCTCAGATGTTGATAGATGTTGACACATTGTGTGACCAGCTGTTGATATAGGTCGATACATTGTGTGACCAGACTAAGTGCAACATGTTGATACATTGTGTGACCAGACTAAAGTGCAACATGTTGTAACATTGTGTGACCAGACTAAAGTGCAACATGTTGTAACATTGTGTGACCAGACCTAAAGTGCAACATGTTGATACATTGTGTGACCAGACTAAAGTGCAACATGTTGATACATTGTGTGACCAGACTGAAATGCAACATGTTGATACATTGTGTGACCAGACTGAAATGCAACATGTACTTGGGGAAAACAGTGTCAGCTCATAGATGTGGCAAGACATGTCAGGTCATGTGACAGCCTAAGAGACAAGCAGCACTAACACATGAGAGCTGTAGCCTCCTCACCACCCATGCTCCACCTTCTGATCTACTTCTGTGTCTTTACTGTTATGGTTGTTTTGTTGTTTCTTTGTTGATCTGTACAATGTTGTGTTGATGATTACTGTTGGTGTTATTGTGTACTGTCCAAATATTAATCTCAACATTAAATCATCTTTGAAATACTGGTGAAGTTATGATCAGTGTTTGTTGGGCTGTAGCTGCAGTGTAGTTAGAGTGTAGCTGCAGTGTAGTTAGAGTAGCTGCAGTGTGTAGGTTAGTGTCGCTGTAGTGTGTAGCTGATGGGTGTAGCTGCAGTCTAGTTAGAGTGTAGCTGGTGTGTGTAGCTGCAGTGCAGTTGGAGTGTAGCTGGTGTGTGTAGCTGGTGTGTAGCTGCAGTGTGTGTTGGTCAGACTGCTTCTAACAAGTCCTGTTGGTAAAGTCTCACTGGATCACAGAGAGAGGGGGGGGTATTTCACTCTGTCCCAGGCCAAAGACAAACTGTCTTGTGTGTGCATGTGTGTGTGCATGTGTGCATGTGTATGTCTCTGTATGTGTATGTGTGTGTGTGTGTGTGTGTGTGTGTAGGGCACAACACCGAATTAGACCCACAAGCTGGAATGTGAAGGAGCAACATTTGGAATGACCCACATTGTGTGCGTGCGTGCACGTTTGTGTGTGTGTGTGCACGGTTGTGTGTGTGTGTGCATGTGTATGTGTGTATGTCTCTGTGTGCATGCGTGTGCATGTGTGCATGCGCGCGAGCGTGCATGTGTGCGTATGTGTGTGCGTGTGTGTGTGTGTGTGTGTGTGTGTGCATCAGGACCCACTAATGGAGAGGAAGTCAGGTTGACCTACAACCAGAGACTGATCACTACTAGACTGCAGAGAAAAAAGGGGGAGAGGAAAATAATGATAAACGACGAGAGAGAGAGAGTGAGAGAGAAGCAGAGAGAGAGAAGCAGAGAGAGCGAGGGAGAAGCAGAGGGGAGTGAAAAACAGAAACACTGTCCTTTATGTGAAAATGATTTGCAATACAAATGTATATTTGTCGTGCTAATAAAGCACATGTGAATTTGAATTTGAGAGAGAGAGAGAGAGCTTACAGGTAGGGATGGACAGAGGAAGCCATAGAAAGAGAGAGAGGGAGACAGAGAGAGAGAGGGAGAGTTTACAGGGTAGGGACGGACAGAGAAAGCCATAGAAAGAAAGAGAGGGAGACACAGAGAGAGAGAGAGAGCTTACAGGTAGGGATGGACAGAGGAAGTCATAGAAAGAGAGAGAGATGGAGACAGAGAGAGAGAGAGAGAGAGAGAGAGAGAGAGAGAGACGAGAGAGAGAGAGAGAGATAGAGAGAGAGAGAGAGAGAGAGAGAGAGAGAGAGAGAGCTTACAGGTAGGGATGGACAGAGAAATTCATAGAAGAAAGAGAGAGAGGGAGACAGAGAGAGAGGGAGAGAGAGCTTACAGGTAGGGATGGACAGAGAAGTCATAGAAAGAAAGAGAGAGAGGGAGACAGAGACAGAGAGAGAGAGAGAGAGCTTTAGAAACCAGGTAGGGAGGGACAGAGAAAGTCATAGAAAGAGAGGAGAGACAGAGAGACAGGGGGGAGACAGAAAGAGAGAGAGATGGAGAGACAGAGGGGGGGGGGCAGAAAGAGAGAGAGACAGAGAGACAGAGGGGGGGAGACAGAAAGAGAGAGAGACAGAGAGACAGGGGGGGGACAGAAAGAGAGAGAGATGGAGAGACAGAGGGGGGGCAGAAAGAGAGAGAGACAGAGAGACGGGGGGGGCAGAAAGAGAGGAGAGACAGAGAGACGGGGGGGGGGCAGAAAGAGAGAGAGACAGAGAGACAGAGGGGGGAGACAGAGAGAGACAGAGAGACAGAGGCGGGGGGCAGAAAGAGAGAGACACAGAGAGACAGGGGGGGGACAGAAAGAGAGAGAGACAGAGAGACGGGGGGGACAGAAAGAGAGAGAGACAGAGAAACAGAGGGCGGGGGGCAGAAAGAGAGAGACACAGAGAGACAGGGGGGGGACAGAAAGAGAGAGAGACAGAGAGACGGGGGGGGGACAGAAAGAGAGAGAGACAGAGAGACAGAGGGGGAGACAGAAAGAGAGAGAGATAGAGAGACAGAGGGGGGGGGCAGAAGAGAGAGAGACGGGGGGGGGGGGACAGAAAGAGAGAGAGTCCTGATTGGATCAGGGCAGTGGGGTGATCCAGGCCAAGGCTTTCCTGAGCAGGACCATGTGAGACACATTTAGCCAAACACCTGCTAGCAATCTAGTCACACACTCACACTGCTGCACTCTGTGTGTGTGTGTGTGTGTGTGTGTGTGTGTGTGTGTGTTTGTCTGTGTGTGTGTGTGTGTGTGTGTGTGTGTGTGTGTGTGTCTGTTCAATGAATGCATGCATATGGGTCTGTCTGTATTTGTGCGAGTGTGTGTCTGTCTGTGGGCTCCATGCATGTGTGTGTGTGTGTGTGTGTGTGTGTGTGTGTGTGTGTGTGTGTGTGTGTGTGTGTGTGTGTGTGTGTGAGTGTGGTTCATTGATTGACCTGGACCTGAATATGAGCTCATTAAGTCATTTAATTAACAGTTGTTTCGTGATTTGCATAATAGCACGTGTACACAGGTCACGTCGTCAGCCTGACAGCGAGAATGGAAAGTGAAATTAAAGGAACAGTCTGTTTTTTTAAAGGAACAGTCTGTTTTTTTAAAGGAACAGTCTGTTTTTTTTAAAGAACAGTCTGGTTTTTTTTTTAAAGGAACAGTCTCGGTTTTTTAAAGGAACAGTCTGTTTTTTTTAAAGAACAGTCTGTTTTTTTTAAAGAAACAGTCTGGTTTTTTTAAAGGAAGTCTGGGTTTTTTTAAAGGAACAGTCTGGGTTTTTTTAAAGGAACAGTCTGGTTTTTTAAAGGAACAGTCTGGTTTTTTTAAAGGAACAGTCTGGTTTTTTCCAACATCTTCTGGAGGTGAGGAATACTTTATATACTTGTGTTGCAACACTGCTCTTATCTAACCCGACTACATGTAGCCGTGTAAATACGTTCAGCATCATAACACAATATGTAAATGAGCAGTAACAATAACAATATTAATAAACTAATAACAGTAAAATAGGTTCAGTGTCATGATGAGACTCTGCACTAACACACAACATTTCTACTGAAATAAAAGCATCACGCTTATTTATTTATTTATTGTTTCATCATCGGCATGTTAAACTGACCCGCCTCACACCATCTAAACCAACATCCAACACCACCCCTGTTACTCCGTGAGCATTCAACACACCCTGTTACTCATGTGAGCATCCAACACAACCCTGTTACTCCAACACAACCCTGTTACTCCTGTGAGCATCCAACACCAACCCTGTTACTCCTGTGAGCATCCAACACCGACCCCTGTTACTCCTGTGAGCATCCAACACCAACCCTGTTACTCCTGTGAGCATCCAACACCACCCTGTTACTCCTGTGAGCATCCAACACCAACCCTGTTACTCCTGTGAGCATCCAACACCACCCCTGTTACTCCTGTGAGCATCCAACACCAACCCTGTTACTCCTGTGAGCATCCAACACCAACCCTGTTACTCCTGTGAACATCCAACACCAACCCTGTTACTCCTGTGAACATCCAACACCACCCTGTTACTCCTATGATACCATAGCCCCCACCCCATAAAACACCTCCACCCCCCAGTAATACAACACTCCACCCCAATAATACCATACCCCCACCCCATACAATACCCCACCCCCCTAGTAATACCATACCCCCCACCCCCATTACAACACCTCCACCCCCCAATCATACAACACTCCGGCCCCCAGTAATACAACACCTCCTCCCCCCAGTAATACAACACCTCCACCCCCCAGTAATACCATACCCCCCACCCCATACAACACCTCCAACCCCCAATCATACAACACTCCCGGCCCCCAGTAATACAACACCTCCTCCCCCCAGTAATACAACACCTCCACCCCCAGTAATACAACACTCCACCCCCAATAATACCATACCCCCCACCCCATACAATACCCCACCCCTAGTAATACCATACGCCCCAACCCCATACAACACCTCCACCCCCCAATAATACAACCGCCCTCGTCCCCAATCATACAACACCCACCACCCCAAAGATATTATACCCCCACCCCCCAATAACACAACACCTCCACTTCCCAATAATACAATACCCTCCTACCCCCACATAATACAACACCCCCACCCCCAATGATCTTAAACCCCTACCCCACCTCTCAATAATACAATAACCCCCTACCCCCACCCCAATAATACAACCCCCCACCCCCTAATAACACAGCACCCTCCACCCCCATCAACATGTGTAGGGGCAGTTGTCAGCATGTCATTCCCCTCCCTGTCCAACCCCCTGGTGCTTTTGAAATGGACCCAGTCCCCTCACTCATTATTATTCATGAGTATCACAGGCTGGCTGGCTCAAGTCTATTGGCATCACACACACACACACACACACACACAACACACACTCTGCTGGAAGCTTAGCAGATGCCAATACATGGGTTAATGGATCTTTGTGTGTGTGTGTGTGTGTGTGTGTGTGTGTGTGTGTGTGTGTGTGTGTGTGTGTGTGCGTGTGTGAAGGGGGTACTTGTGTATGTGTCTATTCATGTGAGTGAGTGCATGAGTGTGCATAAATGAGTATTATGCATAAATGTGTGTGTGTGTGTGTGTGTGTGTGTGTGTGGTGTGGCAGCGGTGTGAAGGACCAGAGTTCTGAAACACTCGTTAGCTCCATCATCGACCCCATGGGGGACAGAACTGACTGCAGGCCGCTGCTGGTTGTGGTGGTGGAACGTAGGTGCAAGAAAGAAGATGCATGATGGGAAATGTATCACATGTAACTAGTTTCCTCCTGTAAACCAGTCGAGGTGCATGACCTTTAACCTCATGACGACCACACGGAAAGGCTGCCAATGACAGTGAGAGAGTGATGCAACACTACATACACTCTGATGCAGGAAAGCTACTGTGGTGTTATCCACTACACACACACACACACGCACGCACGCACGCACACACACACACACACACACACACACACAACACACACACACACACACACACACACACACGCTGTACCTCGACGGCTGCAGAGGAGACTGGTGTGTGACCTTGGACGTGCCGGGGGATTGATGGGGCACCTTGGGAGAGAGCGGCTGATTGTGTGTTGCTGTCTGCAGGATTGTGGGGTTTTCTATCTTTCATTGTGTGTCTCTTCTTCTTCTTCTTCTCGTCTCTGTGGGCGGGGCTGCGGAGCCGTCCTGCAGCAGCACAGCGCGGTGTTGTGTGAGGGAAGCAGCAGGTCCAAGCTAAATAAACTCAAACCTCATTGGTCGCCTCTCACACGCATTCCTGCACAAACTGAGAACTACGGACCGGTGAAGGCTTACACATGTGCAATGTACACACACACACACACCACACACACACACGTACACACACATGCACACACATGCACGCTGCGCACACACATGGGTGCACACACATATGCACACACACATGCACACGCACAACACATGGACATGCCCACACGCATACACACGTACGCGCGTGCACACACGTTAATACATGCACCACGCACACCCATATACACACACACACACACACACACATACATGTTACACACACAGGGACACACACAGGACTGTGTGTGTAACATGTATAAATAAATAAGCCAGTCATCCATCAGATGGAGATGTAGAACTTGGGATCATACAAACACACAACCCACATGTCCACACAACCCACATGTCCACACAACCACATGTCCACACAACCACATGCCCACACGACCCCCCACACGACCCACATGTCCACACAACCACATGTCCACACAACCACATGTCCACACAACCACATGCCCACACGACCCCCATGTCCAAACGACCAACATGTCCACACGACCCACATGTCCACACGACCCACATGTCCACACGACCCACATGTCCACACAACCACATGTCCACACAACCACATGCCCACATGACCCCATGTCCAAACGACCAACATGTCCACACGACCCACATGTCACACGACCCACATGTCCACACAACCACATGTCCACACGACCCACATGTCCACACGACCCACATGCCAACACGACCCACATGCCCACACGACCCACATGTCCAAACGACCAACATGTCCACACGACCCACATGTCCACACGACCCACATGTCCACACAACCACATGTCCACACGACCCACATGTCCACACGACCCACATGTCCACACAACCACATGTCCACACAACCACATGTCCACACGACCCACATGTCCACACAACCACATGTCCACACAACCCACATGTCCAGACGACCCACATGTCCACACGACCCACATGTCCACACGACCCACATGTCCAGACGGGTCACATTAAACCAGCACCAGTCTGCTGAATGTGATCCACAAACGTCTCAACGCACACTGTATCTTCTACAGTGTGTTTTCTGATCGCAAGGTGGACAACCCCGGGGTTCGAACCCAGGACCTCCTGCTGTGAGGCGACAGCACTAACCACTGGGCCTCCGTGCTGCCCATGAAGAAGAAGAAAATGAAGGAAGTAGCATGTCAAATGTGGAAGAGAAAGTGAAACGTGCTAAAATACAAAGCCAATGGGGCGTGCGGGTAGCGTGGGGGTGGGTCTATTCCGTTGCCTACCAACACGGGGATCACCAGTTCGAATCCCTGTGTTACCTCCGGCTTGGTCAGGCAGCCCAACAGACACAATTGGGAAGCCGCATGTGGGTATGTGTCCTGGTCTCTGTACTAGCACCTCCTCTTGTGGGCCGGGGCACTTGTTCACGGGGGGAACTGGGGGCAATAGCGTGACCCTCCCACGCGCTACGTCCCCTGGTGAAACTCCTCCCCGTCAGGTGAAAAGAAGCGGCTGGTGGCTCCACATGTATGGGAGGAGGCATGTGGTAGTCTGCAGCCCTCCCCGGATCAGCAGAGGGGGGAGGAGCAGCGGCGACCAGGACGGCTCGGAAGAGTGGGTACTTGGCTGGATACAACTGGGACTAAAAAGGGGGAAAAAACAAAGCCAAACATTAGCTAACCTTAAATTAGGCTTGATTAAGGATCCGATATGGATGAGTGTGCTTCAGCCGTATCAGAGGAAGTGTTGTTGCACTGAGTCACACGAGAGGAAGTGTTGTTGCACTGAGTCACAGCCGTGCTGAGGATATTCAGCATGGCAGCACGACCTCCAGTCTCGTGTTGCTTTTACACAACAGCTCTACAAGCGCCGCTTCTCAGCTAACAGTAATGACTGACAACAGATTATGATTTGTTTGCTCGTTTAATCATGTTTTTGGCTCCGCCAACCAAATAGTTCTTGCAACTGGACTGTTGCCAAGCAACACATAAACATTTTGCTGCACACTGCAGCCTGCCTTGTGCAGGGCGGGCCAGCTACTTCGCATCAGGAGCGTTTATCTGTATGTTCCCAGTGAAGGGAGTCTGCTGACAGTGGCTGTGGCGGCCTGTGTGGTTCAGATGAGCTCACAGCGTGATCAGACAGCGTGTTGCTCCATCCTTTCCTGCTCTCCACGGATGCTCTCCAGAGTGTTAGCTTCAGTGCTGCTCTCCTCTAATTGTCTGGGTCAGCTGACGTCATACGAGCACAGCTGCAGGTTTGAACTGAAGCATCCAGACCTCTTCCCTCCCCTTCATCCCCTCCTGACGACCATTCATAATTTAACTCAAATATTATTCGTGGAAATATGGACGATGATGTTCACGGATGACATCGTGATGTGTAGTGAGAGCAGGGAGCAGGTGGAGGAGAGCCTGGGGAGGTGGAGGTATGCACTGGAGAGAAGAGGAATGAAAGTCAGTAGGAGCAAGACGGGATACCTATGTGTGATTGAGAGGGAGGACAGTGGAATGGTGAGGATGCAAGGAGTGGAGGTGACGAAGGCGAGAGTGGTGGTAGTAGTAGTAGTAGTAGTAGTAGTAGTAGTAGTAGTAGTAGTAGTAGCAGTAGCAGAAGTCCCGGTGCTGTTGTACTCTGTCCCCCCTCGACCATTAAGATCTGCAGATGGAGCCCTGCTGGTTATTCCCAGGTCTGGGTTGGTTACCAAGGGTGATGGGGCTTTTGCTGTTCGAGCCCCCACACTATGGACCCCTCTTCCTGCTGAGCTAAGGCGAACTAAGTCTCTAGTGTCTTTTAAATCTCGTCTTAAACTTTTCTTTTTATGAAAGCTTTTACAAATGTTTTGATATTTATTTTTATTTTTACTCTTATTTAATCTTACTCTTATTCCTGCCTGGTCTGGTTTTATCTGTTGTTGTTTTTTGTGACGCACTTTGTACCATTGTTTCAGAAAGGTGCTATATAAATGAAATTATTATGATTATTATTATTATTATATCATCACTCATAGAACGCCTCTCGTCCCATCAAATTGCTGGTCAGAACTGTTTATAATGATCAGTATTACTGTGCCAGGTGACTTCCCCTACATACATACTACCGCTGGATTACCTTACCGGTGTTGCACTAAAATCTGCGACCCTCAGAAATGGTGACCTGCAGGTGAATTCTTCCTGTGCGTTCAGGATCACGTCCGTCTCAAACGAACCGCTGGGCTTTGTGGTATGAAAAGAAACCATCGAAGAAATGTAGGTTAACCCCGTAACCAGACAACAGATGCCCCTGCCCTACTTTAAAACAGCATCTCTAAATCCCTGGAATCACACAAACAAGAAGTGCAACAACAACATCCTCACAGGCTGCGTGGCTTTCATTGAACACATGTGGAAAGGCTAAAAAAGCTTTTCTACACAGGAAGCGCGAGGCAGCGCCGGCTCACAGGGCTCAGCCGTGACCACAGCAGCTAGCTCAGCAGCCACCAGGCCAGCTGCAGCAAGGCTTCATGGGAAATATCAGCGTGGCTGTAATGTGTCTTCCACCAGTTAATATGCTATCATCAGAAACACCCCCCGCACACACACACGAACAAACAGACTTGACTACAATACATCTCCTGCCATTTATACTATTTCTCTCTGTCTGTGTGTGTGACTGGAGATGTGAATACTGTATGTGATGAGATCTAGGTTTGGTATAACATATTTCTTCCTGTAAGTCTGGAGCATATTTAAAATCCATGGGTTTGTTAGATGTGTGTGAAATGGGATCTTACCAACAATAATCCTGGAAAAACCCTGGACTTTGTCTCAAACAGGATTTTTACTACCAATCACCTTC
>NC_079213.1:3838287-3858766 GCF_029633865.1 Lampris incognitus | reverse complement strand
GTTTGTTTGGGGGGAGGATTTGTGTGTGAGTGTGTGTGAGTGTGTGTGTGTGTGTGTGTGTGTGTGAGTGTGTGTGTGTGTGTGTGTGAGTGAGTGTGTGTGTGAGTGTGTGTGAGTGTGTGTGTGTGTGTGTGTGAGTGAGTGTGTGTGTGTGTGTGTGTGAGTGTGTGTGTGTGTGTGAGAGAGTGTGTGTGTGTGTGTGTGTGTGTGTGTGTGTGTGTGTGTGTGTGTGTGAGAGAGAGTGTGTGTGTGTGTGTGTGTGTGTGTGTGTGTGTGAGTGTGTGTGTGAGTGTGTGTGGGGAAGAGTTACGCTGCGGTTTCGTCAGAAAAGTCCGGGTCGTGATTTCATGAACCCCCCTGACTGAACCTTCGACCTCCCCTCTAACTCTCTCTGCGTCGTTCCAGGGGCACGGTGACGGCGCCGAGCCGTAACAAGTCACGCCGGACGTCAACTTAGCAGGCCTTCCTCACGCCCACCACCAAAGACAGAAGGACAGCGAGCGCTGTGGTGATGGGGAAGAAGGGCGTCTGATGAAGACTGCAGAGAGCGTCTGGGAGGAGGGAGATGAAACTGGGTATGTATAATTTATAGCCGCGTCAAGCAGTGGAAAAACCTCAAATAGCACACCAATTAAGTTCTTTTCTCCGGCCTTCAGGCGGGCCCCGTGATTATTTGGAGTGGGAGGAGGTGAAGGCTTCTGGTTTGGCTGAGACGTGCGGTGAGGCCCGGCCGTCGGAGCCTCGCTGACGTATCGCCTTACGACGAGCGGAGACGCCTCCTTCCCTCAGACACGTATACCGGACCTCCGCTCCGCCGCCGCCGCCTCCGTTTCTGACTCTGTGTGTGTGTGTGTGTGTGTTCTTGTTTACCTGCACTTATGAGGACATCTGTTCCTCACAAGGGTGGTAAACTGGGTCTCCAGGAGGAGAGGGCTTATTTCAGGAGTTACAGCTGGGACTACTATGGACTACTTTTGGTCCAGTATTGTAGGTCATCACAGCTCGTTGTCTACTTAACAATGGGATTAGGCTCAGGGTTGAGACGAAGGTTAAAACTGGGTCATGTTGGAGTACTTCTGGCTCATTCTAAGTGAGGGTTAGGGTGATGGTGAACCTCCAGCCCCACACCTCCATTCCATGACTCCTCCAAGCGCACCATGTTTATTTCCTTCAGTACACAGCTTTGTGTACATAGACACAAAAACACACGTATAAACGTTACGATTTCATTTTACTCAGCTACTTCTTCTTATAGATGTTGGACAGGACCACCGCTGGACTCTGCTTTAGACTGGCGTCTCATGGGAGAACGTGGTCTGTAATGGGGACATTCTGGTCTGTAACATGGAGGTTGTGGTCTGTAATGTGGAGGCTGTGATCTGTAACATGGAGGTTGTGGTCTGTAATGTTGGAGGTTGTGGTCTGTAATGTGGAGGTTGTGGTCTGTAATGTGGAGGTTGTGGTCTGTAATGTGGAGGTTGTGGTCTGTAATGTGGAGGTTGTGGTCTGTAATGTGGAGTTTGTGGTCTGTAATGTGGAGGTTGTGATCTGTAACATGCAGGTTTTGGTCTGTAATGTGGAGGCTACGGTCTGTAATGTGGAGTCTGTGGTCTGTAATGTGGAGTCTGTGGTCTGTAATGTGGAGGTTGTGGTCTGTAATGTGGAGGCTGTGATCTGTAACATGGAGGTTTTGGGTCTGTAATGTGGAGGTTGTGATCTGTAACATGGAGGTTTTGGTCTGTAATGTGGAGGTTGTGGTCTGTAATGTGGAGGTTGTGGTCTGTAATGTGGAGATGGGATCTGTAACATGCAGGTTTTGGTCTGTAATGTGGAGTCTGTGGTCTGTAATGTGGAGTCTGTGGTCTGTAATGTGGAGGTTGTGGTCTGTAACATGGAGGTTGTGGTCTGTAATGTGGAGTCTGTGGTCTGTAACATGGAGGCTGTGGTCTGTAATGTGGAGGCTGTGGTCTGTAACATGGAGGTTTTGGTCTGTAATGTGGAGGTGCTGTGGTCTGTAACATGGAGGTTTTGGTCTGTAATGTGGAGGTTGTGGTCTGTAACGTGGAGGTTGTGGTCTGTAATGTGGAGGTTGTGGTCTGTAACGTGGAGGTTGTGGTCTGTAATATGGAGGTTGTGGTCTGTAATGTGGAGGCTGTGGTCTGTAACGTGGAGGCTGTGGTCTGTAACGTGGAGATTGTGGTCTGTAATGTGGAGGTTGTGGTCTGTAATGTGGAGGTTGTGGTCTGTAATGTGGAGGTTGTGGTCTGTAATGTGGAGGTTGTGGTCTGTAACGTGGAGGTTGTGGTCTGTAATATGGAGGTTGTGGTCTGTAATGTGGAGGGCTGTGGTCTGTAACGTGGAGGCTGTGGTCTGTAACGTGGAGATTGTGGTCTGTAATGTGGAGGCTGTGGTCTGTAACATGGAGGCTGTGGTCTGTAATGTGGAGGTTGTGGTCTGTAATGTGGAGGTTGTGGTCTGTACTGCGGAGGCTGTGGTCTCTAACATGGAGGTTGTGGTCTGTAACATGGAGGTTGTGGTCTGTAACATGAAGATTGTGGTCTGTAATGTGGAGGCTGTGGTCTGCAACGTGGAGGTTGTGGTCTGTAATGTGGAGGTTGTGGTCTGTAACGTGGAGGTTGTGGTCTGTAATATGGAGGTTGTGGTCTGTAATGTGGAGGCTGTGGTCTGTAACGTGGAGGCTGTGGTCTGTAATGTGGAGGCTGTGGTCTGCAACGTGGAGGTTGTGGTCTGTAATGTGGAGGTTGTGGTCTGTAATGTGGAGGCTGTGGTCTGTAATGTGGAGGCTGTGGTCTGTAAGAGGTTGTGGTCTCTAACGTGGAGGTTGTGGTCTGTAACGTGGAGGTTGTGGTCTGTAACATGGAGGCTGTGGTCTGTAACATGGAGGCTTTGGTCTGTAACATGGAGGCTTTGGTCTGTAACATGGAGGTTGTGGTCTGTAATGTGGAGGTTGTGGTCTGTACTGTGGAGGCTGTGGTCTGTAATGTGGAGGTTGTGGTCTGTAACATGGAGGCTTTGGTCTCTAACGTGGAGGTTGTGGTCTGTAACGTGGAGGTTGTGGTCTGTAACATGGAGGCTGTGGTCTGTACTGCGGAGGCTGTGGAGGAGGGTTGATGGTTTGAACGTGAGCAGAAGGTGCAGCAGAAAAAACACCTTCCCTGTGTCCGTCTGGCAGAGCCGCAACCCGCTCGCTTCCGTTCGGGAAGAGTGCCGGCAGGGACAACAGACAGACCGGTCGCCCCACTTGACGCCTGGCGTCTGGCACCGCCAATCTGAGCCACGTGGTCGGACCCGTCCCGAGAGAGGAGCCGCCTGCTGGCCGCCACAGATGGGACACCGCTCCGCTGGCAGCGCTCCTTCACTTCACTGGTTGCCAGCCGACGGCGAACACGCTTCATTCATATAAACCCGCCTCGCAGGAGGGTGGGGCCCCCATCAGAAGCCACTACGCTACACTCCCGTCAATGAAAGCTCGAACGTCTCAGGATAAATCGTTTCCCGATCCTTCTTTTGGCTCCAACATTCAGAGCAGAATCACGGAGAAGACAAACACGTGAAGCGGACTTCAAAACACATTTCCAACAGGAACGAGACCAACGAAGCACTCGTTTCCCGAGCAACCCCGTGTGTTCTCTACAGGACAGGAGCTTGTCCATCTTATGCTGCCATCGCAGCCCCCCCCCCCCCACACACACACACACAGCTAGGGACAATTTATCAATTTATATGATGGGGGGGAGGGCGGCACGACGGTTCAGTGGTTAGCGCGGTCCCCTCACAGCAAGAAGGCCCTGGTTCGAGCCCCGGGGTAGTCCAACCTTGGGGGTCGTCCCGGGTCGTCCTCTGTGTGGAGTTTGCATGTTCTCCCCGTGTCTGGGTGGGTTTCCTCCGGGGGCACCGGTTTCCTCCCACAGTCCAAAGACATGTAGGTCAGGTGACTCAAAGACATGCGGGTCAGGTGACTCGGCTGTACTACATTGTGCCTAGGTGTTAGCTTGTGTTGTGGTGGTTTTGGGGCGGTCGCCTGGATTACTTGTGTACCTTTAGCTCACGTTACTTGAACCCTGGCTTCAAACCCAACTGCTCGCGATGGGAGAAGAACCATTTAACTGAAATTAACTGCTCAGACTCGAACAGCTTCATTCATCTCCAACCACCGCAGCAGGAGCATGCCCAGCTCATCACGAGGCCACGTAGTACTGAAGGGATTAAGTGGCCTGGTTAGAGACCAAAGGTGATTGTGTTGAAGTTTCTAAACAAACCCTCTGACCGATTACCTTGAGGCAGCAGGATTCATGAGACCACGTAAAACCACCTTGTCAGGCTTAAAGTTACGCGCTCGTGGCCGAACCACAGTGGTCCGGCCCAATCGGGGTCGTATGAGGAACTACGGGCGTGGCTTAGGTGGGACGACAACCAGAAGTGACTGCTGGTGCAACAACAACAATGACAGCTCCGGAAGAGGGGAGCACAGACGCTGCTACAGCATCCGAGCTGGAGAGGATCCCTTCACTGCCAGAAGAGCGGCGCCGAAGGCTTTCTGCACGGGAAAGATTTCCTCACTCGCCTCCCGACCGACCGGCCAGAGTTTGATTTGATCTGATTGGCTGAAGTAAGCCCGTGATAGACATATGGCTCATCCATTCACCTGCCAAGAATCTTTCAAGCGCCTGCCCTTTTCCAAACCTTTTCCCAGGACGCCTTCTCAGACGGACCTGTGGGACAACCCATGTGGTGCGTCAGCTTATCTGAGCGTCTCGGTTTACTTTTGTCTTGTGTTTCAGACCTCTTCTCACAAAGCACCTTCACCACCTGTCTTTTGAACCTGCAGCAGTGCATTGTGGGTTATGCTTTAACTCCCTTTCACACATAAAGGATAAATACATGTATGTATTCTGTACATACATGGGGAGAGGAGGATGTTACCAGCTCTGTGTTTGATCTCACAGAGACAGAGAGAGAGAGAGCCAGACAGAGAGAGAGGGGGAGAGAGCGAGAGAGAGAGGGAAAGAGAGAGAGTCAGAGACAGAGAGGTGGGGGGTCAAGTGAAGGTTGTGAGGTGAGGTGAAAGCGTCCATTTACCTTCAAGTCAACATGTGGATATCTGACAGCATCATCCATGTTAACCTGACTCATGCAGCACATTCACACACAAACACACACACACACACACACACACACACACACACACACACACACACACACACACACACATGTTAACCTGACTCATGCAGCACATTCACACACACACACACACACACACACACACACACACACACACACACACACACACACACACACGTTAACCTGACTCATGCAGCACATTCACACACACACACACGTTAACCTGACTCATGCAGCACATTCACACACATGTTAACCTGACTCATGCAGCACATTCACACACACACACACGTTAACCTGACTCATGCAGCACATTCACACACATGTTAACCTGACTCATGCAGCACATTCACACACACACACACACACACACACACACACACACACACACACACACACACACGTTAACCTGACTTATGCAGCACATTCACACACACGTTAACCTGACTTATGCAGCACATTCACACGTTAACCTGACTCATGCAGCACATTCACACACACGTTAACCTGACTCATGCAGCACATTCACACACACGTTAACCTGACTTATGCAGCACATTCACACACACGTTAACCTGACTCATGCAGCACATTCACACACACGTTAACCTGACTTATGCAGCACATTCACACACACGTTAACCTGACTCATGCAGCACATTCACACACATGTTAACCTGACTTATGCAGCACATTCACACATGTTAACCTGACTCATGCAGCACATTCACACATGTTAACCTGACTCATGCAGCACATTCACACACATGTTAACCTGACTCATGCAGCACATTCACACACATGTTAACCTGACTTATGCAGCACATTCACACACATGTTAACCTGACTCATGCAGCACATTCACACATGTTAACCTGACTTATGCAGCACATTCACACATGTTAACCTGACTCATGCAGCACATTCACACATGTTAACCTGACTCATGCAGCACATTCACACACATGTTAACCAGACTCATGCAGCACATTCACACACACACACACACGTTAACCTGACTTATGCAGCACATTCACACACGTTAACCTGACTCATGCAGCACATTCACACATGTTAACCAGACTCATGCAGCACATTCACACACACACACACACGTTAACCTGACTCATGCAGCACATTCACACACATGTTAACCAGACTCATGCAGCACATTCACAAAGACGTTAACCTGACTCATGCAGCACATTCACACACATGTTAACCTGACTTATGCAGCACATTCACACACGTTAACCTGACTCATGCAGCACATTCACACACACGTTAACCTGACTTATGCAGCACATTCACACACACGTTAACCTGACTCATGCAGCACATTCACACACATGTTAACCTGACTTATGCAGCACATTCACACATGTTAACCTGACTCATGCAGCACATTCACACATGTTAACCTGACTCATGCAGCACATTCACACACATGTTAACCTGACTCATGCAGCACATTCACACACATGTTAACCTGACTTATGCAGCACATTCACACACATGTTAACCTGACTCATGCAGCACATTCACACATGTTAACCTGACTTATGCAGCACATTCACACATGTTAACCTGACTCATGCAGCACATTCACACATGTTAACCTGACTCATGCAGCACATTCACACACATGTTAACCAGACTCATGCAGCACATTCACACACACACACACACGTTAACCTGACTTATGCAGCACATTCACACACATGTTAACCTGACTCATGCAGCACATTCACACATGTTAACCAGACTCATGCAGCACATTCACACACACACACACACGTTAACCTGACTCATGCAGCACATTCACACACATGTTAACCAGACTCATGCAGCACATTCACAAAGACGTTAACCTGACTCATGCAGCACATTCACACACATGTTAACCTGACTTATGCAGCACATTCACACACGTTAACCTGACTCATGCAGCACATTCACACATGTTAACCAGACTCATGCAGCACATTCACACACACACACACACACACGTTAACCTGACTCATGCAGCACATTCACACACATGTTAACCAGACTCATGCAGCACATTCACAAAGACGTTAACCTGACTCATGCAGCACATTCACACACATGTTAACCTGACTTATGCAGCACATTCACACACGTTAACCTGACTCATGCAGCACATTCACACACATGTTAACCTGACTCATGCAGCACATTCACACATGTTAACCAGACTCATGCAGCACATTCACACACACACACACACGTTAACCTGACTCATGCAGCACATTCACACACATGTTAACCTGACTCATGCAGCACATTCACAAAGACGTTAACCTGACTCATGCAGCACATTCACACACATGTTAACCTGACTCATGCTGCACATTCACACACGTTAACCTGACTCATGCTGCACATTCACACATGTTAACCTGACTCATGCTGCACATTCACACATGTTAACCTGACTCATGCTGCACATTCACACACATGTTAACCTGACTCATGCTGCATATTCACACACGTTAACCTGACTCATGCAGCACATTCACACACGTTAACCTGACTCATGCAGCACATTCACACACATGTTAACCTGACTCATGCAGCACATTCACACACATGTTAACCTGACTCATGCAGCACATTCACACACACACACACACGTTAACCTGACTCATGCAGCACATTCACACACATGTTAACCTGACTCATGCAGCACATTCACACACATGTTAACCTGACTCATGCAGCACATTCACACACATTTTAACCTGACTCATGCAGCACATTCACACACACACACACACGTTAACCTGACTCATGCAGCACATTCACACACATGTTAACCTGACTCATGCAGCACATTCACACACATGTTAACCTGACTCATGCAGCACATTCACACATATGTTAACCTGACTCATGCAGCACATTCACAAAGACGTTAACCTGACTCATGCAGCACATTCACACACATGTTAACCTGACTCATGCTGCACATTCACACACGTTAACCTGACTCATGCTGCACATTCACACACATGTTAACCTGACTCATGCTGCATATTCACACACGTTAACCTGACTCATGCAGCACATTCACACACGTTAACCTGACTCATAGAGCACATTCACACACACGTTAACCTGACTCATGCAGCACATTCACAGACACGTTAACCTGACTCATGCAGCACATTCACACACGTTAACCTGACTCATGCAGCACATTCACACATGTTAACCTGACTCATGCAGCACATTCACACACACGTTAACCTGACTCATGCAGCACATTCACACACGTTAACCTGACTTATGCAGCACATTCACACACATGTTAACCTGACTTATGCAGCACATTCACAAAGACGTTAACCTGACTCATGCAGCACATTCGCACACACGTTAACCTGACTCATGCAGCACATTCACACACATGTTAACCTGACTCATGCAGCACATTCACACACGTTAACCTGACTTATGCAGCACAGTCACACACTCGTTAACCTGACTCATGCAGCACATTCACACATATGTTAACCTGACTCATGCAGCACATTCACAAACACGTTAACCTGACTTATGCAGCACATTCACAAACACGTTAACCTGACTCATGCTGCACATTCACACACGTTAACCTGACTCATGCTGCACATTCACACACGTTAACCTGACTCATGCTGCACATTCACACACATGTTAACCTGACTCATGCAGCACATTCACACACATGTTAACCTGACTCATGCAGCACATTCACAAACACGTTAACCTGACTCATGCAGCACATTCACACACATGTTAACCTGACTCATGCAGCACATTCATACACACGTTAACCTGACTCATGCAGCACATTCACACACACATTAACCTGACTCATGCAGCACATTCACACACATGTTAACCTGACTCATGCAGCACATTCACACACATGTTAACCTGACTCATGCAGCACATTCACAAACACGTTAACCTGACTCATGCAGCACATTCACACACATGTTAACCTGACTCATGCAGCACATTCACACACATGTTAACCTGACTTATGCAGCACATTCACACACACGTTAACCTGACTCATGTAGCACATTCACACACATGTTAACCTGACTTATGCAGCACATTCACACACACGTTAACCTGACTCATGTAGCACATTCACACACATGTTAACCTGACTAATGCAGCACATTCACACACATGTTAACCTGACTCATGCAGCACATTCATACACATGTTAACCTGACTCATGCAGCACATTCACACACAGAGCCGGACCAAAACGCTGCACAGCATCAAACTGGAGGCAGACCAGACGCAGGACAACGTCACTACATTAGAGAGCCGACAGAACTTAAAGGGCAGTAAAAAGGACGGAACAACACCCCGTGTCGGCTCAAATGGCAAATGGGATCCAATAACTGCCTCGTAATTACACCATAATTCAACTCACTTCAATCAAATTAAACTCAGCTCCCTTCAGTTCAGCTCAACAGACTGTACTGCATGACTGTTTTCATACCACATTACCAAAACAATAAATCTCTTTAAATAACAAATGGGCTTATCAGTGTGTGTGTGTGTGTGTGTGTGTGTGTGTGTGTGTGTGTGTGTGTGTGTGTGTGTGTGTGCGTGTGCGTGTAAAAAGCTCCATATCATACACATGAGGATGTTAAGTAAAATGTGATGTAAAGTGCAATAACACAATATATCTGGTCATGTACCAATCACAAGAAGAACCAACTGCAGTACAGCAGAAATAATCCCTGGCACCCCCACAGCCACACCTTCCCCCAGACAGCTGAAGACTGCAAGACAAGGGCGGCGTTCAAGCGTTTAAAAGCAGGATATTTCTCCGTCTCGCTCTCCCTCTTCTGTTTTTGTTCCTTCTCTCTCTAAATCTGCAGAAACGGGTAGAACATGTTATTCCAAGCCTGCGTTCACACAGTGCTCTCCAGCCGCGGCATCTCGGCTTTCAAGGCCAAACGCCTGCTCATTTTGGTCAGGGGAGAGAAATAAAAGCCGGGCTATGAGTGGAGGTTTTACGGTACGTTATAATACAAGAGAAAAGCCTCACACTAAGTCAACATGCGGCTGGAAACTGTGTGTTAGCAAATACTCCTCATTTGTCCTGCAGTGGGGATGCACCTCTGGTTAGCGAGGCGGGATGACCCAACGTCCACTTAGAAGAGACGCTCCAGATCGGTGTGTTCCGGCGGGGGGTGGAGGGCGTAGTTGTGTAACAGCACTCAAGAGATTCAAAACAACTCCTATATAATGTCGACGCCTCGGCGGGAAGTCAGTTAAATCGATCGACATATCCGCCCATCTTCGGCCTTCCTCATCCTGTTTACATCTTCATCAGTCTTTCCTGGGGGGGGGGGGGGGGCTTTGTCTGGGATTTTCCCTAATCCCACTTTCCTTAATCGGCGAATGGTCCCTCGTGGCACTTTGAGCTGAATATTGATCATCCAACACTGCTACTGGTGCCAGCCAGGACTACTGCTCGCTTACGTAAACTGCAGTATCATCAGCGTTCACTGTGCTGGTTTGGAGATGCTTTATTGATCCCCTTGGGGACGTTCCTCTCTGCATGTAACTGTCCCAGCTGTGTAGCTAGGCGCAGCCGCCGTGCAGCACCCGGGCACCAACTCCAGTTCGTCTTGCCATGCCTTGCTCAGGGGCACAGGCAGGAGTAACATGCATGTCTTTCCGATGGTGGGGGAAACCGGAGCACCCGGAGAAAACCCGCCGCGGACACGGGGAGAACATTCAAACGCCACACAGAGGACAACCTGGGATGACCCCCCCCCCAAGGTTCGAACCCAGGACCTTCTTGCTGTGAGGCGACAGCGCTAACCCCGGCGCCACCGTGCCACCATTGTGTCTTCTCCTGGCACTTTACATGTTGTGTGTTTACAACAGTAATGTGTTATACTGACAAGTGTCATGTAAATGTATTGCGTATTTTCCTCTCACCTCCTGCTGACGACCTAAGACACATGTACTCAACATGACAGGTACTCTTGGCTATGATAGAATTACTATGTTACAAATGTACTACCACTACTGCTACTTTATATAGTACTACTGTGAATGTATAGTACTACTGTACATTGGCCGCTATGTTGATCTGGGAGGAACGCTATCCAGAATGCAAAATACAACATTTAGGAGTGACCACCAAGTAGCCTATGTCAACACAGAGTTTCCAAGGTAAGTATGGTAGGGCTGTGGCCACACCCTCACAAAGCTGCTCAGAATACAACAATCATAGTACACACACACACACACACACAAACACACACACACACAACAATTAGCCTACACTTTTTAAAAAGACAATGAGAATCAGTCAGCTAAAAACGTTCAAATGACTGTATTTATATCAAGCAGTGTGTGTGTGTGTGTGTGTGTGTGTGTGTGTGTGTGTGTGTGTGTGTGTGTGTGTGTGTGTGTGTGTGTGCGTGCACCCTCACACCGGGGACACTACGGCGAGTGAGAGTCACCGGTCAAGTTGAGCGGTCACGGCCAAAATGACCCTCAGGCCACCGGGAAACGTCCCCGTCCCGGTGCATGAGACTACTTTATATAGTACTACTATATATGCTACTTTATATAGTACTAATATGATATGATTACGAGGTAACAAATGTACTCCTACTACTACATCTTCATGTCACGGCTATGATTACAGTATAGCCAATGTACTACTACTTCATATAGTACTACCGTTATATGGTTATCATTTAGGGAATATACTACTACTACCACTTCTACTATTACTTCATGTAGAACTACTGTGGCTTGATAACCATTTCACAAATGCACTGCAACTACGACTTCATATAGTACTATTGTGACATGATTACATTTTAGCAAATGCACTACTATTACAACTTCATATAGTGCTACTATGAAATGATTACTATTTCACACATGTATTACTACTCCTACTACTACTTTACATAGTACGACAATGATGTGATTACTATGTTGCAAATGGACTACTAGCCAAGTCAAGTCAGTTTTATTTGTGTAGCCCAGTATCACAAATTACACACTTGCCTCAGTGGGCTTTACAGCAACACAACGTCCCGTCCTTAGACCCTCGCATCTGGTAAGGAACAACTCCCTAAACCCCTTTAACAGGGAGAAACCTCAGGGAGAAACCTCAGGGAGAGCAACAGAGGAGGCTCTCTCTCCCAACACGCACAACGTGACATGATGTTTTGTTTACACAATTTAACACTGAAAGAGGATAACACAATTATAATGGAACTATAAAACTTATGAAGAATAGGATGTGCAGCATGCCAAGCAGTGTCCAGACGCCACTACGACTACCTCATGTAGTCCTACTTTGATATTGACGTGATTACTATGTACCACCACCGTCATCGGACTCGAATCTGAGGGTGACGAGTCTGCTTACAGATGGGAGGCTGATCAACTGGTCTCCTGGTGCAGCCAGAACAACTTGAACCTAAACCCCCTGAAGACAGTGGAGATGGTGGTGGCCTTCAGGAGAAGCCCAGCCCTGTGCCCGCCCTCACCCTGTGTGACTCCCTGGCTACCAACGTGGAGTCGTTCCGTTTCCTGGGCACCACCATCGCCCAGGAACTCAGCTGGGGGCTAAACATCAGCTCCCTCATCAGTAAAGCACAGCAGAGGATGTACTTCCTGTGGCAGATGAAGAAATCCAACCTGCCACAGACAATGACGGTGAATTTCTACGATTCCATCAGAGAGTTCATGCTAACCTCTTCCATCACTGCCTGGAATGCTGCTGCCGCCGCCAGGGACCAGGGCAGGCTGCAGCACATCATTTGCTGGGCAGAGAAGGTGATAAGCTGCCGCCTCCCATCTCTCCTGTTGCAGTCGGACTGACCAACAGGGCCCCTGTCCCCCCTAACAGACGTACTTTTTGCCACTTTAATTTTTTTTCTAGATCGGGTGGCGTGTGTCTTCCTCAAGCTCAGGTCCTCTACCAGAGAGGCCTGGGAGTTTGAGGATTCTGCGCAGTATCTTAGCTGTTCCTTGGACTGTACTCGTCTGGACAGAGACCTCAGATGTTGTTCCTGGAATCTGCTGGAGCCACTCTTCCAGTTTGGGGGTCACAGCCCCTATTGCTCCTATTACCACTGGGACAACTGTGGATTTCACCTTCCACATCCGATCTAGTTCTTCCCTCAGCCCTTGGTATTTCTCTAGCTCCTCATGCTCTTTCTTCCTGGTGTTGCCATCACTCGGGATCACTACATCAATCACTACTGCTGTCTTCTGATCCTTGTCGACCACCACGATGCCTGGTTGGTTAGCCAGCACCTGCTTGTCAGTCTGGAACTTGAGGTCAGACAGGATCTTAGCTCTGCCATTCTCAACCACCTTTGGCAGTGTCTCCCATTTGGACTTGGGGACTTCCAGTCGGTATTCAATACAAATATTCCTTTACACTATCCCAGCCACTTGGTTATGCCTTCCAGTGTATGCTTTACCTAGCTAACATTTTAAACCCTGCTACCAAGTGCTGGACTGTCTCAGGGGTGTCTCTGCACAGCCTGCATCTTGGGTCTTGTCTGGTGTGGCAGACCCCTGCCTCAACGGATCTGGTCCTGAGTGCCTGTTCTTGTGCTGCTATGATCAGAGCGTCTGTGCTGTCCTTCAGTCCAGCCTTTTCTAGCCACTGGTAGGATTTCCCGATATCAGCTACGTCTTCTATCTGTCGATGGTACGTCCCGTGGAGGGGCTTGATCTTCCATGATACCTCCTCTCCTTCTTACTCCACACTCTCTGTCTTCTGCTGCCTGAGGTACTCAGCAGTTCATCCTGGGGCCCCTCTTTCTGGATGTTCCTGGTTTCATCCTGGATAGTGGCCCTGACACACTCTCTCTCTCTCTCTCTCTCTCTCTCTCTCTCTCTCTCTCTCTCTCTCTCTCTCTCTCTCTCTCTCTCTCTCTCTCTCTCTCTCTCTCTCTCTCTCTCTCTCTCTCTCTCTCTCTCTCCTACTTTCTTTCTAATACTGCTTCAGAGAGTACTTTGATGAAATGATGACCGTCTGTGGTACGCTGTGTGATGCGAACAGTGGAAGTGAAGTAAGTGCAGTGCAGTAGAGGACTGTGGTTATACTGGGCAGCTTTGGCTGGCTACGGCTTTAAATAAGACAAACTCCAGTAAGAGTTTCTGACAATAATAACTGGAGAGTGTCTACACACCTCAGAAAATCAAAATACGTCATTTGGAAAGTGGGCGAGGAATTAAGAGAGCGCCGGCAAAAACCAATAAGAGAAAAATAACCTTGGTTTCAAACCACATATGAATCTAATTTGCACAGCGTCATCTGTTTTGGTACCAATGAGAAGGGTTTTTTCTTTTCTTTTTTTTTGACGATGCAGATCCACAGTGAATAATGAATCAAAGTGAAATTTAAATTCATGTACGAGCACATCAGGCTATTCTTTAAGGATTCCCATGATGAGTCCAAATCGGCTCAGACTCCGTTCAAAAGTGTCTGATCCAACACACTGACGCTGCGTCTTAATACACGTACAGCAGAATCCTCAATTCTGCCCCCACGATGCAGATTTAACACCAATTCTGTCCCCACGATGCAGATTTAACACCAATTCTGTCCCCACAACGCAGATTTAACACCAATTCTGTCCCCACGATGCAGATTTAACACCAATTCTGCCCCCAAAGTGCAGATTTAAAACCAATTCTGTCCCCACAAAGCAGATTTAACACCGATTCTGTCCACACTATGCAGATTTAACACCAATTCTGTCCCCACAATGCAGATTTAACACCAATTCTTTCCCCACAGTGCAAATTTAACACCAATTCTTTCCCCACAGTGCAGATTTAACACCAATTCTGTCCCCACAACTCAGATTTAACACCAAGTCTGTCCCCACAACGCAGATTTAACACCAATTCTGTCCCCACATTGCAGATTTAACACCAACATGCACACGTTACAGCCCCTGTTAATGGACCTAACAGCCTCTGTATTGTGTTTTCTTTAATGATAAAAGCTTGAAGTTGTTTGGTTTTGTGCAGTCTGTAAGTCACACACAGTGTCATTTATTTGCTAATTACAGGATTTATTCAATTTACACTCGCTGTCACAGACTCCCAAATACCATATGGGACTGTAGCTGGCTGACATATGATGTATATTACCATGTACAAATGTGATTTTTTTTTTTTTTTTTGCGGGGGTCCTCCCTCTTTCTCCCCAATCATACTCAGCCAATTATGCCACTCTTCCGAGCTGCCCCGGTCGCTGCTCCATCCCCTCTGCTGATCCGGGGAGGGCTGCAGACTACCACACGCCTCCTCCCATACATGTGGAGTCACCAGCCGCTTCTTTTCACCTGACAGTGAGGAGTTTCACCAGGGGGACGTAGCGCGTGGGAGGATCACGCTATTCCCCCAGTTCCCCCTCCCCCCTGAACAGGCGCCCTGAACGACCAGAGGAGGCGCTAGTGCAGCTACCAGGACACACACCCACATCCGGCTTCCCACCCGCAGACACGGACAATTGTGTCTGTAGGGACGCCCGACCAGGCTGGAGGTAATGTGGGGGATTGGAACCGGCGATCCCTGTGTTGGTAGGCAACAGAATAGACCGCCACGCCACCTGGATGCCCCTACAAATGTGATGTTATACAGCGTAATAAGTTACTGGCCCTTTGGCTGTTGCCAACAAACGTATTTACAGAATAATTAGAAACAACAAGTTTTATTGCCTTTTCAAGAAGCAGAGGTTTGAGAGGATGATCTGCAAACAAGACGGCCGGAAGTCACACGAGTCACATGACTGAACTGATTTCACTCCACTTCGCCGGGTCAAGAAAAAAACAAGGCTGATGAAGAGATGGAGCGGTGAGCTTCATCTTTTATTGGTGACTAACTCGTCTTCCTGACTGGCTCACTCTTGCAGAAGACTGACGTAGATCATCACTGCAATGCACGGGCCTCCGAACAAACAACAACAGAAGCTCAACTCTTGTGACTGGGGCCCATAAAAAGGGGGAAAGGAAGTCAGGTGGGCCCGGGAACTTAAATCTTCTCTTCGCCGTGTTAGCGGGGAGAAAAAGAAACGGAAAAAGAGGGAGAAAAGGAAAAGGGGTTCAATCGGGTCATCAACACAGAGCTCCTTTATCTGCGCTCACTTCGGAAAAACGAGAAACGATGATCATTTTACCCGGCCGCGGCGAGGGGGGAAGGCTTTCAGAGGCGCGCAGCAGGCGGGAAAAGGGCTGAGTGCTGCCTGATTTATCTCCCCCTCCTTTCCGCAGAGCCATTAAGGGTAAGATAATATTTTCATATTGTTTTATTAAACACCATGTGGCCTTATTTATGAGCCGTCTCCCCAGACGCCCATAGACTACCTGAGACAGTTTGGACTGGCCTGGACCGCCTCAAAAGGTCCACTGAAGTCCTGGAAAAAAAACAAAAAAAAGGCTGAAATATGGACCTGTCAGACACGGGCTCTCCCACAGAGACGTGCAGCATGCTGCACAGTGTGTGTGTGTGTGTGTGTGTGTGTAATTGAGTACTGTACACATGTAGGTGTGAGTGACTGCGTGTAAGTGGAGCTGTGTGCAAGGACAAACACCAAGGTGTGTCTGTGTGCATATTTATGAGCAGGTGTGTATAAGTATAATGGTGTTTGTGTGCATGTTGGTGTTTGTGTGACTATTAGCTAAGTGCAATACTTTTGTCTGTGTGTGTGGGTGTGTGTGCGTACGTGGCATGACAGTACACATGTGCAATCACATATGACATATCTATAAAAATGTATCATTGATTGATTGATTGATTAATTGATTGATTGATCTGTGTTCATACATGGGAATGTTTGCATGTGCAGCATTTGTGTGTGGGTGTGTGTGACGGAGAGAGAGTGACAGACAGACAGACAGACAGACAGACAGACAGACAGACAGACAGACAGACAGACAGACAGACAGACAGACAGAGACAGAGAGAGAGAGACAGAGATGCACACACAGACACAGACACACAGACCGAGAGACACAAAGAGAGAGAGAGAGAATGTGTGGACAACAGATGAGTGTCTCAGTCGTTGCTCCAACATGTAGACTGGTCCTGTCCTTGCAGACTGAAGCCTGCTTTGGTCAAAGGTTGCCAAAAGAAATATCTGTGTCTCTGAGTGAAAGCCACACATAACCCACCTATAATACAACATAACCCACCCATAATATAACATAACCCACCTATAATATAACATAACCCACCCATAATATAACATAACCCACCCATAATATAATATAACCCACCTATAATATAACATAACCCACCCATAATATAACATAACCCACCTATAATATAACATAACCCACCCATAATATAACATTACCCACCCATAATATAACATAACCCACCTATAATATAACATAACCCACCCATAATATAACATAACCCACCCATAATATAACATAACCCACCCATAATATAACATAACTCACCTATAATATAACATAACCCACCAATAATATAACATAACCCACCTATAATATAACATAACCCACCCATAATATAACATTACCGACCTATAATATAACATAACCCACCCTTAATATAACATAACCCACCAATAATGCATCGTGTCACACCGCGGATATCTAACACACCAGATTTTTGACAACACTGACGACACCAAGCTGACGTACAGAAGCCCGGCAGTGTTCGCACCAGTGTGTTAGTCTTCCTACGTCTTCTCATTTCGATTTGCATAGTGGGCATCTTCATCACTTCTTCATCTATTGAATGAGAACATTCACAGACATCTTCACCTCTTCTTCATCTATTGAATGAGAACATTCACAGGCATCTTCATCTATTGAATGAGAACATTCACAGGCATCTTCACCTCTTCTTCATCTATTGAATGAGAACATTCACAGACATCTCCATCTCTTCTTCATCTATTGAATGAGAACATTCACAGACATCTCCATCTCTTCTTCATCTATTGAATGAGAACATTCACAGGCATCTTCACCTCTTCTTCATCTATTGAATGAGAACATTCACAGACATCTTCATCTCTTCTTCATCTATTGAATGAGAACATTCACAGGCATCTTCATCTATTGAATGAGAACATTCACAGACATCTCCATCTCTTCTTCATCTATTGAATGAGAACATTCACAGGCATCTTCACCTCTTCTTCATCTATTGAATGAGAACATTCACAGACATCTTCATCTCTTCTTCATCTATTGAATGAGAACATCCACAGACATCTCCATCTCTTCTTCATCTATTGAATGAGAACATTCACAGACATCTCCATCTCTTCTTCATCTATTGAATGAGAACATTCACAGACATCTCCATCTCTTCTTCATCTATTGAATGAGAACATTCACAGACATCTTCATCTCTTCTTCATCTATTGAATGAGAACATTCACAGACATCTTCACCTCTTCTTCATCTATTGAATGAGAACATTCACAGGCATCTTCACCTCTTCTTCATCTATTGAATGAGAACATTCACAGACATCTTCACCTCTTCTTCATCTATTGAATGAGAACATTCACAGGCATCTTCACCTCTTCTTCATCTATTGAATGAGAACATTCACAGACATCTTCATCTCTTCTTCATCTATTGAATGAGAACATCCACAGAGATCTCCATCTCTTCTTCATCTATTGAATGAGAACATTCACAGACATCTCCATCTCTTCTTCATCTATTGAATGAGAACATTCACAGACATCTTCACCTCTTCTTCGTCTATTGAATGAGAACATTCACAGGCATCTTCACCTCTTCTTCATCTATTGAATGAGAACATTCACAGACATCTTCATCTCTTCTTCATCTATTGAATGAGAACATCCACAGACATCCCCATCTCTTCTTCATCTATTGAATGAGAACATTCACAGACATCTTCACCTCTTCTTCATCTATTGAATGAGAACATTCAGACATCTTCACCTCTTCTTCATCTATTGAATGAGAACATTCACAGACATCTTCACCTCTTCTTCATCTATTGAATGAGAACATTCACAGGCATCTTCACCTCTTCTTCATCTATTGAATGAGAACATTCACAGACATCTCCATCTCCTCTTTTACAAGTCTCTCCTTTCAGCTGCAGCGTCATTGGATGCATTCTAACGCGAGGCACGCCGTACTTCCGGAGGCAAACCTCTGATTTACATAACGCGGGAGAATTCCCAGCAGGAAGTCGGTTGCCGTGGGCAACCAGAGTCGCCTGTCAATCAGGTGGCGGCGGCGTCAGCGATAGCTGCATTAGCTTAGCGGTGGTGCAAGGGAAGGCAGCTGCGGTTCACGCCCACAGCCCAACACGAGTATGAACCGCAGAGCGACGTATTTAACTTCCGGGGGTCCCTTTTAAAGGAACATTCCCTGGATGTCGACGAGGCGCTGCAGTGAAACCTTAGATCCTGAGACGCATGCGTGCTGCGTTTTACTCTGAAGCGCAGCTATTTGATGACGCGAGAAAAGCCGTCGAGTGTCCACGTGAGACGCCATGTTGAACCCATCGGGGATTTTTTTCTCCCCAGTTGCGCTGGGCCAATTACCCTACTCTCCATATCCGGCTTCCCACCCGCAGACACGGCCAGCTGTGTCTAGAGACGCGCGAACCCATCAGGGATGACCACGCTGCAACAAGTGCAGTGAGGTCATGGCCCCCGCAGGAACGAAAGAACCTCCCGTATCATTAAGGCGTCTGGGTGACGTGGCGGTCTCTTCCGTTGCCTATCAACAAGGGGATCGCTGGTTCGAATCTCCGTGTTACCTCCGGCTCGGTTGGGCACCCCTACAGACACAATGGGCCGTGTCTGCGGGTGGGAAGACGGATGTGGGTATGTGTCCTGGTCGCTGCACTAGCGCCTCCTCTGGTCGGTCGGGGCGCCTGTTTGGGGGGGGGGATAGCGTGAGCCTCCCACGTGCTACGTCCCCCTGGCAACTGGGACGGCTCGGAAGAGTGGGGTAATTGGCCAAGTGGATGGAAGGGTGGGTGGGGCTCCCGTTTCATTTCAAGGAAGAAGGTCTCATATTGCACTTTAATTTAACCTTTGAGCATTGAATATTTTATATATCCTAAGATTTTATTCAGACACTGGACAAATGAATGTTTACATCGAAGACCACAGGCAAACCTTCCCCGCTGTTAGCATTAGAGGAAAGCAAATTTTAGGGGCTTCTCCGCCATCTTTGTTGCAAACAGGGCAGCTGAGAAGCCTCGCCCCTCTGCCCCTCTGATTGGACAGCAGAGAAGCCCCGCCCCTCTGCTCCTCTGG
>NC_079213.1:3823287-3835787 GCF_029633865.1 Lampris incognitus | reverse complement strand
GGGCTGATATGTACCACTTACCATGCTCCATTTACCCATTCATCCTGTCATCTGTTTTCTCTTCTCTCTCTCTGTCTCTCCCTGTCCACATCAATGTCTCTCTCTCCCTCTCTCTCTCTGTCCACATCAATGTCTCTCTCTCTCTCTCTCTCTCTCTCTCTCTCTCTCTCTGTCCATATCAATGTCTCTCTCTCTCCCTGTCCGCATCAATGTCTCTCTCTCCCTCTCTCTCTCTCTGTCCACATCAATGTCTCTGTCTCTCCCTGTCCACATCAATGTCTTGCTCTCTCTCTGTCCACATCAATGTCTCTCTCTCCCTCTCTCTCTGTCTCTCTCTGTCCACATCAATTTCTCTCTCTCCCCCTCTCTCTCCCTGTCCACATCAATGTCTCTCTCTCTCCCTGTCCACATCAATGTCTCGCTCTCCCTCTCTCTCTCTGTCTCTCTCTGTCCACATCAATGTCTCTGTCTCCCTCTCTCCCCCTCTCTCTCCCTGTCCACATCAATGTCTCTCTCTCTCCCTGTCCACATCAATGTCTCGCTCTCCCTCTCTCTCTCTGTCTCTCTCTGTCCACATCAATGTCTCGCTCTCCCTCTCTCCCTCTCTCTCTCCCTGTCCACATCAATGTCTCTCTCTGTCCACATCAATGTCTCTCTCTCTCCCTGTCCACATCAATTTCTCTCTCTCCCTCTCTCTCTCTCTGTCCACATCAATGTCACTCTCTCTCCCTGTCCACATCAATGTCTCTCTCTGTCCCTGTCCACATCAATGTCTCACTCTCTCCCTGTCCACATCAATGTCTCTGTCTCTCCCTGTCCACATCAATGTCTCTCTCTCCCTCTCTCTCTCTGTCTCCATCCATAACAATGTCTCTCTTTCTCTCCCTCTGTCTCATTCTCTCTCATCTGTCTCGGTCTCTGTCTTGCTCTCGCTCTCTGTGTCGCTCTCTCTGTCTGTCTTGCTCTCTCTCTCTCTGTCTCACTCTCTCTCTCTCTCTCTCTCTCTCTCTCTCTCTCTCTCTCTCTCTCTCTCTCTCTCTCTCTCTCTCTCTCTCTCTCTCTCTCACTCGCTCGCTCTCTGTCTGTCTGTCTCTGTCTGTCTGTGTCTCTCTAGCTTTATCTGTATTGCCCTACATCACGGTTTGGCTCTGGGAGGACGTCACAATCACATCACAAGCTCCAGTGAAAAAGGCAGAAAAAGAAAAGTAAAGGAGAATGCACAGCGCCCCCTATCCTTAAACCGCCACATCGACCTGAATCAAATAAGGAGGAACGCCACAGAAACCCCTTTGTCTTTACCCGGTGAGATGATCCGGAGGAAGTGCCGGGGTTCAAACCGTCAGCCTGTCAGCCGAGGCTGTGACACTGAGCAGAGCCTCTGCTGCTTGGTCTGATTTCTTCTTCTCCTCTTTGTACCGTCACTCCACGTAAAGCACCGTCACCTCATCACTGTCCACAGTGTGCTCTGTCAATAACCTTTTCTGTTTGGTTTTTTTGGACCCCCTCCCCCCTTTTCTCTCCAACTGTATCCAGCCGGTTGCCCCACTCTTCCTCTGCTCCACCCCCTCTGCTGATCCGGGGAGGGCTGCAGACTACCACAGGCCTCCTCCCAAACATGTGGAGTCACCAGCCACTTCTTTTCACCTGACAGTGAGGAGTTTCACCAGGGGGACGTAGCGCGGGGGAGGATCACGCTATTCCCCCCCCAAACAGGCGTCCTGACCAACCAGAGGAGGCGCTAGTGCAGCGACCAGGACACATACCCACATCCGGCTTCCCACCCGCAGACACGGCCAATTGTGTCTATAGGGACGCCTGACCAAGCCAGAGGTAACACGGGGATTCGAACCAGCGATCCCCGTCTTGGTAGGCAACAGAATAGACTGCTACACTACCCGGACGCCCGAATAAAGTTTAATACACTGACTCACACTGACCCCACAGTCCACAACTTCCTGCCGGATGGAACGGCACGAGTGGCGGCCGGCTAAAGGTCCTTGGCTTTAGTGAGATCTCTGCTTTTTACACCCTTGTGAGACTATTTTGTCCTCACACACACACACACACACACACACACACACACACACACACACACACACACACACAGACACACACACGGCTCCAGCAGACTGGCTAATGTAGTACCGGGGCAGTAATCCGGGGGCTTAGCGGGGCGTAAGTGCTCTTATGGATTTACTAATAAATGTGACATGGTAATTAACTGTTAGGGCGAGACATCGTTTGCTGCCAGAGCACGTCTCCACCTCAGACAAGCATCGCTACCTCCGCCGCCGCTAATGAACTGCACTGCGGAGGTGACCGCCTCCGCCCCGAGACGACCGGGTCTCGGTTCTACTCTGCCAGCCCGTCGGACCGCGCCGAGACTTACGCCGGCTTTCTGAAGGTGTGTGTCGGGGGAGAGGGGGTACGTGTGAGGAGCGAGGGGGCGCTGGGAGGATCATCCACGGGCTCTGACTTGAGGGGATGGGATTCTGAGCTCAAGGCCGTGTGCGGAATCCAGGTTGAGGGGGGGGGGTCGAGGCGGGTCATGCGTATTGATCGGTGGATTGAGGTTCATCCGCAGGTCAGCCCGCCTACTACCGCGGTACCTGGGAGAAGAAGAAGAAGAAGAAAGAGAAAAGCACACTGCCTTTCAACTTGCCCTGATGCGGTTGCAAGACGCGCTGGACGGGTTCGGCCTGGGTCGACGCACACGGCTGATGTTGAAGTGTGCGCGTGCACTCCAGAGGGAATTGAACCACCGACCCTCGCCGTGTCGGCGACACTTCCCTGGCGGTCAGCAAAGGAAGGCGAGGGACGGGGTCGTGTGTGTTTCGCCGCTGCGCGTCACACGTGGAAAACACGGCGTAGGGAGGAGGGCGTGCGCTCCTCTGTTGACGCCTGGGGCTACTACCTGACAGGAGCTGGAGAGAACCTCCCCACGGAGAACCGGAGAACCGGAGGCGCACACACACACACACACACACCTCCCCTACCGCCATGAATCTTAATCACATGACAAGCGTGGCGTTAACCTTTCCATCCAGCAGGTGGCCGTGACATCTTCTCACGTGTGACCTGTGATCTGTTCTGCTGATGTTATTTAAGGGTGGAGGTGCATCAACGACCAGCTGTGAGACCCCGAGACCCCCACCCCGACACACACACACACACACACACACACACACACACACACACACACACACACACACCGTGGTAATTAACCAATACGATGAAAGAAGGTCAAACCCTGACACGGTGGAAATGCCTTGACCCTCTCTACGCTCCAGATACCCCTGTGTAATACACCCCCCCCAAATACTAGCATGCATGCTATTATGCTAGCATAGTACCATAGTACATACTGATACACATGGTACACAGACAACAGTACTTCTAACAGTACTAACATAGTACCACAGTACATACTGATGCACATGGTACACAGACAACAGTACTAACATAGTACCACAGTACATACTGATACACATGGTACACAGACAACAGTACTAATATAGTACCACAGTACATACTGATACACATGGTACACAGACAACAGTACTTCTAACAGTACTAACATAGTACCACAGTACATACTGATGCACATGGTACACAGACAACAGTACTTCTAACAGTACTAACATAGTACTGTTAGAAGGGGATCATGAAGTAACTTTTTCTTAAGCGTTTCATATTTAGTAATGTTACTACGGGGAGGCGTGTAGAGTCATTCCTTGTGTATAGGTATTCCTTGTATATAGTCATTCCTTGTGTATAGTCATTCCTTGTATAGTCATTCCTTGTGTATAGTCATTCCTTGTATAGAGCCATTCCTTGTGTATAGTCATTCCTTGTATATAGTCATTCCTTGTATATAGTCATTCCTTGTAGAGTCATTCCTTATATAGAGTAATTTCCTATATAGTCATTCCTTGTATAGAGTCATTCCTTATATAGAGTCATTCCTTATATAGTCATTCCTTGTATATACGTAGTCATTCCTTGTATAAAGTCATTCCTTGTATAGAGTCATTCCTTGTGTATAGTCATTCCTTGTATATAGTCATTCCTTGTAGAGTCATTCCTTATATAGAGTCATTTCCTATATAGTCATTCCTTGTATAGAGTCATTCCTTATATAGAGTCATTCCTTGTATATACGTAGTCATTCCTTGTATATAGTCATTCCTTGTATAGAGTCATTACTTGTGTATAGTCATTCCTTGTATGGAGTCATTCCTTGCATAGAGTCATTCCTTATATAGAGTCATTTCCTTATATAAAGTCATTCCTTGTATAGAGTCATTCCTTATATATAGAGCCATTCCTTGTATATACGTAGTCATTCCTTGTGTATAGTCATTCCTTGTATAAAGTCATTTGTTGTTTATAGTCATTTCCTTATATAAAGTCATTCCTTGTATAGAGTCATTCCTTATATATAGAGCCATTCCTTGTATATACGTAGTCATTCCTTGTGTATAGTCATTCCTTGTATAGAGTCATTTGTTGTTTATAGTCATTCCTTGTATCGAATCACTCCTTGTATAGAGTCACTCCTTGTATAGAGTCATTCCTTGTATAGAGCCATTCCTTGTATAGTCATTCCTTGTATAGAATAATTTCTTACGTATAGTCATTCCTTGTATAGAGTCATTCCTTGTGTATAGTCATTCCTTGTATAGAGCCATTCCTTGTATAGATTAATTCCTTGTATAGAGTCATTTCTTATGTATAGTCATTCCTTGCATAGTCATTCCTTGTGTATAGTCATTCCTTGTATAGAGCCATTCCTTGTATAGAGTCATTCCTTGTATAGAGTCATTTCTTGTGTATAGTCATTCCTTGTATAGAGCCATTCCTTGTATAGAGTCATTCCTTGTATAGAGTCATTTCTTGTGTATAGTCATTCCTTGTATAGAGCCATTCCTTGTATAGAGTCATTCCTTGTATAGAGTAATTTCTTGTGTATAGTCATTCCTTGTATAGAGTCATTCCTTGTATACATCTTGGTGCATGCTCAATACTCCATCCAGGTAAGGAAATCACAGAAAGGTGGATCAGTTCATCAGGACACAACTTTTATTGAGAAACGTTTCATCACTCATCTAAGTGACCTCTTCAGTCTCACCTGACTGCAGGTATCCCCACCCTTATAAACAATACAGCGGCATAATGACTGAAACCAACGACCGGTTTCATATGCAAGTTACTGTGACCATTAACTAGAGTTACAACGGCCACGTGTACTATTCACAGAGGATTGGGGAATAGTTGTAAAGGATTGCAGTCACTTGTACATCGGGGAAACCAAACAGACGCTGGTCAAGAGGATGGTACAGCACAGGAGAGCTAACATGCCAGGCCAGGACTCCACAGTCTACACCATCTCCAGGCCAATGGCCACTCTTTCAAGGATGAGGTTGTGCACCTCCTTGATAGGGAGGAACGCTGGTTTAAAGGGGAGTCAAAGAGGCCATCTATGTGAAGAGGGAACGACCATCCCTGAACCGGGAGGCTAAGAGTACATCTGTCACCATCTTACAATGCTGTGATTGCAACTATTCCCCAATCCTCTGTGAATAGTACACATGGCCATTGTAACTCTCGTTAATGGTCACACCCATATTTGCATATGAAACTGGTCATTGGTTTCGGTCGTTAGGCAACTGTATTTTTCATAAGGGTACGACACCTGCAGTCACTGTATTGTTTATAAGGGTGGGGACACCTGCAGTCACTGTATTGTTTATAAGGGTGGGGTACCTGCAGTCACTGTATTATTTATAAGGGTGGGGACACCTGCAGTCACTGTATTGTTTATAAGGGTGGGACACCTGCAGTCACTGTATTGTTTATAAGGGTGGGGACACCTGCAGTCACTTTATTGTTTATAAGGGTGGGGGTACCTGCAGTCACTGTATTGTTTATAAAGGTGGGGACACCTGCAGTCACTGTATTGTTTATAAGGGTGGGGACACCTGCAGTCACTGTATTGTTTATAAGGGTGGGGTACCTGCAGTCACTGTATTGTTTATAAGGGTGGGGGTACCTGCAGTCACTGTATTGCTTATAAAGGTGGGGACACCTGCAGTCACTGTATTGTTTATAAGGGTGGGGACACCTGCAGTCACTGTATTGTTTATAAGGGTGGGGACACCTGCAGTCACTGTATTGTTTATAAGAGTGGGGATACCTGCAGTCACTGTATTGTTTATAAGGGTGGGGTACCTGCAGTCACTGTATTGTTATAAGGGTGGGGGTACCTGCAGTCAGCTGAGACTGAAGAGGTCACTTAGATGATGATAAAACGTTTCTCTCAATAAATGCTGTGTCCAGATGAACTGATT
Organism: Lampris incognitus; assembly: GCF_029633865.1. Taxonomy (NCBI): domain Eukaryota; kingdom Metazoa; phylum Chordata; class Actinopteri; order Lampriformes; family Lampridae; genus Lampris; species Lampris incognitus. The sequence goes on along the minus strand of NC_079213.1, from coordinate 3,829,437 downwards.
CCCCTTACCGTGATTGCTTGTATTTCTTCCTGAACATTGCTGTGTTGTTATTCTGTGTAAATACATTAAGAGCCACTAAACCAGAGTCAAATTCCTTGGATGTGCAAACATACTTGGCCAATAAAGTCAATTCTGATCCAGATTCTGATTCTGATACACATGGTTTATGGACTCGTACAACCTCATTTTCTCATTTTCTCATTTTTACGAGTAGTTGAAAAAATCTACTGTAGGCATTTCAATCATAGAATCCTCTTTGGTTTTTCACTGGCCATTCATTTTCAGATGACACAATGTTTCCATAAAGTGCCATAATTAAATTTCCCATGGACAAACTCAGTGTTACATGTGGCATTGTTGTACAGACACACACGACATTAAAGCTCCTTTCTGGAAATGACTTTGAATATGGATGACAAACTGCTGAGGGGGAAACCATCTGTTCCTCACAGTACGTTTAACCTCCTCTCACCTCTTTCAGTACTCACCCCAGTTCACAAACCAATTCCCCGAAAGGTGACCAAGACTTCAAATTCAACTTTGGAGGCCAGAATCTTTCCCTTAATTACATCTGTGCATCTTTGTTCCTCAGCGAAACAAGACAACGGTCTTAACTGTGATGACCAACGCATACGCTGATGGGATTCCCCTGTTGGGTTTCAGCTGGCGCAGTCACTTCAGGCTACTTCCTGCATCAGGTGAGCAGAAAGGATACTGGAGATGGGAGAGCGACTCATTAAAGAACCACTTTGCCGATTTTCAACCTTATCTCTATACGAATTTCAGATATACTAGTGTGGAAAACGTATGCAGTTGTTGCCGATGTCATCTGTGTCTCTGGGACGTAGTTGCAAAATCTGTTCTTCTGGCACCAGTGTTGTCAGTGACGTAGTTGGTGACAAAGAAAAACTAGGCAAATTCAGCTTGGATTTCTAGTCTCTGCCTCCAGGGGCGTGCTCTAGATGCCACTCAAAAACAAAACTTCCTTATTCTCTTTGCTTGTATTGCAAACGAGCTACGTTTCCAACAGCGAAAATGGCATCCCAAAATATGAGTGCAGAGGATCTTATGGACGGGGACACATTTTACAGTGTTTTGGCTGACTGGGATATTCAACCGTATTTATTCTAGCCAGAGTATACAACCAAAGAAATGCAGCAGAGAGAGGCCAAGGCTGCACAGTGGCCCAGTGGTTAGCACTGTTGCCACACAGCAAGAAAGTCCTGAGTTCGAACCCCAGGGTGGCCCAGGTCCATTTAGTGTGGAGCTCGCTTGTTCTCCCCGTGTCTGTGTGGGTTTCCGCCAAGTGCTCTGGTTTCTTACCCACCATCAAAGACATGTACTATGTTAGGGTTAATACTCCTGTCTGTGCCCCTGACCAAGGCAATGGGAAAGAAGAACTGGAGTTGGTCCCCGGGTGCTACACTGCAGCTTCTCACTGTTCCTACCTACACAGCTAGGGCGGGTTAAATGCAGAGGATGAATTTCCACAAGGGGATTAATAAAAGTATGTCTCTTGATCTTGAGGCTGCTGATGCTGCATAGTAGAGCAAGAAGATATGGCCGGCGGCGACCATCCAGAGTCTCAGCTCCCTAGAGCAAACAGCAACTGGTGGTGCCATTGCTCAAATTGCCCTCCAAAACTGAATCATTCTGCTGCAATGAATTTCAGTGTGGTCAGTTTTTGTTTGATGCCGCTGCCGTGCCAACCCCGAGACAGCCCATGTGTGGGTTACTGTGCTGGATACTTTCTTCAGGATCCCAAAGATCAACTGGAAGAGATCACCAAGACCAGCAGGGCTGCCAGATGACCATTGTGTGAGTACGCTATGTTTTGGCTAACGAAGTAATAGCTATAGGCTAGTGTAGTGATACACGGCAATATCGGACAAGCAGTTTTCTCAACGTGTTTGCACCGATTGCAGGGCGACCTCTTGCTACCCAAATAAATTCTATAGTATACTTTCCCATGTCCAACTAAGTTTCCCGGTGCAAGCACATTGCGCTATCATATTGGCCAAAAAGTTGCCCAGTGTATCGTCATCCTGATGTAATTTTTTGTCTTCACTTAGGTAACTTACAATTACAATGACCAAGGGCCGTTCTTTGTACACAGAGCAGCAAAAAATACCCGCCTCCATGAGCTGGGCGGCCTTTGGAAAGATGTTGGGTTTGGGTGTCAGAAGGTCAAACGCTATGCATCCTGGTACATGTAGGCACTGCCGGCATGGCTCTGCAACCAGGGAACCTCACGATTTCTTGGTCAATATAGCACACGCTGAAGAATTTAGAGTTTTATCTCACTCTTCTGGCAGTAAGAATACTTATTTCTCTTCTTTCAGCACTCTCCAATGAGGAAAAGCTTCACCCCTTGTTGTCCTCGCCGTCGATCGCGTTGTTTTTTTTTTTACTTTAATCATTCCCCTGAACGCAAAGTTTCTTTTTCTCTCTGGAGCATCAGAAACTTTTACTGGACGATTCTTAGGTTTTTCTGCCATAGCTTCCAAGCCAGAAGCTTTCTGGCAGGAAGCCCAGAAGGCAAGCCAATCAGAGGCATGCAAACGCTCCTGTCACAGGAAAGGTCAGCTCTGGCAAGGCAATCATTGCTGGTTGATGTAAAAGGCATCACTGCGCATCACTTCCGGGTGCATCAGCACGTGAATGCAACGCGGGAATGTCGCGACAGACACCAGAGTTAAAGCTCCGGCATATTGTGAAATACAGGGAGATTTACCTGACGGTGATGGGCTTAATCATCATTGTTTGAACTTGTGAAGGGCTTGAATGTAACGGACATTAATTTATCGGTAAGAGTCCTGCATTCTAGCTTTCAATAGTGACCTTTTCTTAAAATACTGCTGGTTCTGTTGTGTTGGCATTTCAAATCTGGTGCCTGCAGTGCGCATAGATGCATCAAATGACGCACTAAATTTCTTTCACTTTCAGTACATTTGGGCCTTAAAGCTAGAATGTGGGACTTTTGAATATAAATGAATATCCATGACATTCAAGCCCTTCCCAAATGAGTTCACACAGCGATGATTAAGCCAAACACTGCCAGGAAAGTCTCTCTCTATTTCGCAGTATACTTGAGTTTTAAATCTGGTGTCTGGGGCGACGTTCCCGCGACGGAGCACCGGTAGTGATGCGCTTTACGTCAACCAGCAATGATTGCTTTTTCAGAGATGAACTTTTGGTGACGAAAGCGTTAGCATGGCTCTGATTGGCTTGCAGCTTTCTGCCAGAAAGCTTCCGGGCTTGGAAGCCATGGCGGAAAAACCTAATAAACATCCAAGGAAATTTTCCGACGCTCCAGGGAAAAAAGAAACTCAGCGTTCAGAGGAAGAATTAAAGTCCAAAAAAGAAAGCAATCAACGGCGAGGACAAACACAGATAACCTTTGGCGTTTCCTCGTCGGAGAGCGCTGAAAGAAGAGAAGTAATTACTCTCACTGCCAGAAGGGGGAGGCAAAACTTCTGCACTGTAGGTTTAAGTATGACGACTGCTCTCTCTCTCTCTTCTCTCTCTGAGTGGCTTGGAAGGAGAAGCGGCAGGTTTAGGAGTATATGATAAAACCAACTGTCACTCAACCCCTCCCCACACACACACACACACATATAAAGGATGATTTTGGGATATGAAATCCTCCTCCTTCGTGTACAATCTGTGATGGACGGCAGCCAAAGAGAGCATTTACCCTCTAATGGAATCATTGCAGCTGTATTTGGAGTGTGCTACCCTGGTGGGGTGGGTGCACATCTAAAGGTGGGTAGTTGTATAATCTGAATTATAGTTATGATGCTCTCAGATTTTGCTTTGTCTGCCAAGCCTGAAACATCACAGATGGATTCGGACCAGCTGAAGGAACATCTGTTCCAACTGTCCCTCGTTGCTCCTGACAGAAGAACCTTATCCTCTCTCCTAACGAAACGCGAAAGAAAGGAGAGACTGCTTGAGGACATGAAGGTTAAAAGGGAGAAGAGAAACTTATTTTCTCTCTCTCTTTGGGTGTTTTTACATTTATGTCTGAACATTTTGCTCTGGTTTGATTGCTGCATGGCCGCATTAATGACCTGACAGCACTGAAATCTTGACCTTTGACCTGCCGAACTTCAGACCGTCCAGAATTCTGTTGCACTTGGGGGTGAAATGTGTTCTACTGTTTGAAATCGTTTGAAATCGCATTGGACCGGATCATAGTAATACCTCATTAAGCAGCATTAGTAGTATAACTGCTACATAATAATCATGTTACTATGTAATCATAATCACAGTAATCATAGTAATAATGGACTTCTGATTCCGGTGTGGGAAGATGCTGGTGTGACACGTTTGCGGTGGCCTCACCCAGTAACTGTGTGGGAAGATGGCGGCGCAAATTCACGTTTGCGGCGGCCTCACCCAGTATCATCCATGCAGTGTCTTTGCCCACATCTGCGTCTAAGTTTGTGTCTTTGTTTGATGGCTGGGAGAGCTGGCGCTGGATCGGCTGGGAGAGCCTGGTCTGCTGCATCCTGTAGGCCCAGGGACCACGGCCCTACCCGGAGATGCGCCCAAAGATGAAACTCCGAGGGCAGTCTGACAGGATGCGGAAGTGGGGCAGGCTAAGCTAAATGCTAGCCCATGCAGACCGGCAGTTCCAATAACACTGAGGGCGGTCTGGAAGCAGCCTCGCCTGGTGTTGAATGTGGTGTTTTTGGCGTCGTCGTGTGGAGTGCGGGGAGGCGTGTCGAAGGTGTCTGGCTGGGAGAGCTGGTGTTGGAACAGCTGAGGAAGCTTGGTCTGCTGCGTCCTGTGGGACCAGGGATCATGGCCCTGACAGGAGCTGCGCCCAGAGAGGAAACACCGAGGGCGGTCTGACAGGACACGGAAGTGAGGCGGGCTAAGCTAACTGCTAGCCCATGCAGACCGGCAGTTCCGACAGTCATCCTGGCTGGCGTTCGTTTGTTTGGACAGTGATTTGTTGGTTTAGTTTGGATATGTGTGTCAGTTTGGATACATGTGTTCTTGTAGTTCTTGTAGTTTTTGGATGTGTTTTGGTCTTTGTGTTGCACTGCTGTGGGCTGGGGGAAACGACAAATAAAGTGTTCCTGATCCCTGGTGTTATAGCCAAGACTATGTCATGTCGAGTACATCTGGTGTGAGCGTGTCTTAAGTCATGAAGAAGAACAGAAGACAAACAGCAATGAAAGTAATGAGAGAGAAAATGGGGATTCAGGATAAAACAAAGAAACCTGAGCACAAAAGCCGCTTCAAAAAAACAAGAACAGGTTTCTAAGCAACGAGAATGAAAATATTTACTGCGCCAAGCTAAGTTAAGCTAACGGTTTTATGGCTGTGACGGAATCTCTCACACGCCACAGACAGACAGGAAATGAGCTGGAAAGGTCAGTGACCAGCGACCCGCGGCGGCACGTCCAATCACCAGATGACCTTTCAGAACCCAAACGACCGCACGCCTCCTCTGCTGTGACGGGCCGGGTTCATGTGATACTGCCCACAGCTGTTGTGATCACACACACACACACATACACACACACACACAGAGCTTGATGCCAGTTGGTGTCAGATCTGTAGGAGATACAACCAACAACTGTGGAGGTTTTCTTGAGCAAGGCACGAGTCCCAAACCCCAACCAGCAGCACAGGAAGGTGGTTTGCACATGTTACGCCTCCCGGTGTCAACGTTCTGAACGGCATGGTTGTGCAACAGCATCACTAATACAAATAATGAAATGAAATAACGTATAATAAAAAGAGGACGTGTGCTCAGTCAGCGTTCACTCAGCTGCAGATATACAGTACTACTACATCATACTCACGATGTAGCACATGTACTACTACTACTACTACTACTACTACTACTCCATGCAGTACTACGATGATGATTACTGTGTAACAATTGCACCACTATTACTACTTCTTACAGTACTACTATGACATGATTAGTATGCAACAAATGTACTACTACTACTATTTCTCATAATACTAGGGTGATACTCGTTCGTTACACTACCCCTCCCTCCTTCGGGAAGCGCATCTCCGTGCTTCAGCATACCAGCTCCCTCACCCCTCTGGGTGCACGTGCTTCCGATGGCCTCGCGGTCCCACCGTCCCACTTCTAACACCAATGTAGCGAATTCAGGGGGG
>NC_079213.1:3778287-3815787 GCF_029633865.1 Lampris incognitus | reverse complement strand
TCTTTCACTCTCTCCCTCTCTCTCCCCCTCTCTCGCTCTCTCTCTCTCTCTCTCTCTCTCTCTTGTTCTCTCTGTCTCTTTCCCTCTCTCTCTCTCTCTTGTTCTCTCTCTTGTTATCTCTTTGTCTCTTTCTCTTTTACTCTCTCCCTCTCTCTTTTTCTCTCTCTGTCTCTTTCACTCTCTCCCTCTCTCTCTCTTGTTCTCTCTCTTGTTCTCTCTCTGTCTCTTTCACTCTCTCCCTCTCTCTCTCTCTCTCGTTCTCTCTCTGTCTCTTTCTCTCTTTCACTCTCCTCACTTTCTCTCTCCCTCTTTTTCTTGCTCTCTCACTCTCTTGTTCTCTCTCTTGTTCTCTCTCTGTCTCTCACTCTCTCCCTCTCTCTCTCTCTCTCTTGTTCTCTCTCCGTCTCTTTCTCTCTTTCACTCTCTCTCACTTTCTCTCTCTCTCTTTTTCTTGCTCTCTCACTCTCTTGCTTGCTCTCTTGCGCTCTCTCTCACTCTCTCTCTCGCTCTCTCTCTTGTTCTCTCTCTGTCTGTCTGTCACAGTGGAAAGAGGGATGCGAGGGGAAGAAGTTAAAACAAAGAACAGATTTTTAGTCATGCATTGAAACTGGTTGTGCACAGAGAAAAAAGCGAGGGAAACTGAAATGACATCATCACACTGATGGTCAGGCTGTTTGTGAAAACACGGACGACAGACAGGAGGAGGAGAGGAGGTCATTAGAGGAGACGTCCATCTCTGGACCAGACGGCGTTCTCATCAGATCAGCCCAGCCAACATGTCATTCCAGAGGAACGGCGTCTAAACGCCGGCCCGCCGGCGCGCCGAGTCATCCGGGGTAAGACAAGGTTTGTCTTTCAGAGCCTCGGCGCACAGCAGAAAACGGAGACGGACGTCAGAAATCCGTCCATTCTGGATGTGAGCCATCGTTTAGTGAAAGTGGATCAATCCTGTGTTTGACGGAGCGGACACTCCGAGACGGCCTCTAGGAGCCGTCCTGTACGCCGTAATGTAGAGCAGACGTCTGCGACAACCTCTCGGAAAAACAGGGGAGACAAACGAGAGCGAACAGCATCGCACGAAAAGAAAAGGAAAAAAGAAAAAGGAATCAGCATCTCCTCTCATTAGTCCAACATGGACACAGCCTGAAACCGGAGAACAGCAAACGGACGCACGTCCATTACGGACAAACCCCACTGAGAGAGTCTGACGGCTCGCCGTGGAAAGACTCAATGTTTACAAGAAAGAACGTAAGAAAGAACGATAAAGAAAAATATAAAGATAAAGAAAGAAAGACAGAAAGAAAGAAATATAGAAAGATAAAGAAAAATAGAAATATAAAGAAAGAAAGACAGAAAGAAATATAGAAAGATAAAGAAAAATAGAAATATAAAGAAAGAAAGACAGAAAGAAAGAAATATAGAAAGATAAAGAAAAATAGAAATATAAAGAAGGAAAGACAGAAAGAAATATAGAAAGATAAAGAAAAATAGAAATATAAAGAAAGAAAGACAGAAAGAAATATAGAAAGATAAAGAAAAATAGAAATATAAAGAAAGACAGAGAGAAATATAGAAAGATAAAGAAAAATAGAAATATAAAGAAAGAAAGACAGGAAGAAATATAGAAAGATAAAGAAAAATAGAAATATAAAGAAAGAAAGACAGAAAGAAACATAGAAAGATAAAGAAAAATAGAAATATAAAGAAGGAAAGACAGAAAGAAATATAGAAAGATAAAGAAAAATAGAAATATAAAGAAAGAAAGACAGAAAGAAAGAAATATAGAAAGATAAAGAAAAATAGAAATATAAAGAAGGAAAGACAGAAAGAAATATAGAAAGATAAAGAAAAATAGAAATATAAAGAAAGAAAGACAGAAAGAAATATAGAAAGATAAAGAAAAATAGAAATAGAAAGAAAGACAGAGAGAAATATAGAAAGATAAAGAAAAATAGAAATATAAATAAAGAAAGACAGGAAGAAATATAGAAAGATAAAGAAAAATAGAAATATAAAGAAAGAAAGACAGAAAGAAATATAGAAAGATAAAGAAAAATAGAAATATAAAGAAGGAAAGACAGAAAGAAATATAGAAAGATAAAGAAAAATAGAAATATAAAGAAAGACAGAAAGAAATATAGAAAGATAAAGAAAAATAGAAATATAAAGAAAGAAAGACATAAAGAAATATAGAAAGATAAATAAAAATAAAAATATAAAGAAAGAAAGACATAAAGAAATATAGAAAGATAAAGAAAAATAGAAATATAAAGAAGGAAAGACAGAAAGAAATATAGAAAGATAAAGAAAAATAGAAATATAAAGAAAGAAAGACAGAAAGAAATATAGAAAGATAAAGAAAAATATAAATATAAAGAAAGAAAGAAAGAAATATAGAAAGATATAGAAAAATAAAAATATAAAGAAAGAAAGACATAAAGAAATATAGAAAGATAAAGAAAAATAGAAATATAAAGAAAGAAAGACAGAAAGAAATATAGAAAGATAAAAAAATAGAAATATAAAGAAAGAAAGACAGAAAGAAATATAGGAAGAAGAGATGTGTGTGTGTGTGTGTGTGTGTTGGGGGGGGGTGAAGTTGGCAGGTGGTCCCGGCTCTGCTGGAGACGCAGAGCCGGGACCACCAGTAGGGACGATGTGAACCGGCAGCACGCAACGATGCCAACAACCCAAACAACAGCAAAACAACACCAATAATAACATCAATACCAAAAATGACAACATCGACATCAATAATATCACCACCAACAACAACATTAACAATATCAATAACATCATGACCTCATCAACAACAACATTAACAATATCAACAACATCATGACATCATCAACAACAACATTAACAATATCAACAACATCATGACATCATCAACAACAATATCAACAACCTCATGACATCATCAACAACAATATCAACAACATCATGACATCATCAACAACAACATTAACAATATCAACAACATCATGACGTCATCAACAACAATATCAACAACATCATGACATCATCAACAACAAGAAGAACAGACAGTCCGGCTGCTGTGTTTCTAATTCCAAGTCTTCTGAGCGGGTCGTTTACTCCGTCTCGAGTCACACCTGCTCGTCGCGTTGTGGCCTATTCCAGTCATATGTGCTCGTTATACTGTGATACTTACTGGTCATATATGTGCCTGTGATTACACCGGGGTCACAGAGAATACTGGTCTCTGATTGGCTGGAGGGCGGTGCGTTAAAACCCTTTAATACACACGTAGTTCGGCTCAAGTTTAATCACTGTTCTTAAATCATGCGTTGTAACTGTAGCGACACGCTACGCTACGTAACCATAGCAACATGCTGGCTTAGTGGCAAGCACAGTGAACATTCAAAGTTAGCTTAGCGGCTAACATTAGCTTCATATCCTTTTAATTACGAGTCCAAAACGTTCAACAAAAAACAAGTGAATGCTTTCGTGTTCACTCGTTGCCAAGTGGCCATGGTGTAAGCCAGTGTTTCTCAACCGGGGGTCCGCGGACCCCTAGTGGTCCGTGGTGTAATTGCAAGGGGTCAGTGAAAATAAAATATCTTTAGAAAAAAGATCCTATGACATTTATAGAAATAGGATTATTTTACTCAAATGTGACTGAGACCTTTATCCACCTAAACTATAAAGGGTAACAGGACTTTTTTCTCTAATTACATCTGTTTCACAAGTGTAATTTATTGTATTTTAATAAGAGATCTCGCTCCCGTTTGCATTGTTAAAAGTTACTGCATAAAACTTCTGTTGTTACATATATCTGAAAGTTACTGAATACATATTCTGTTTTGTTACATATATCTGAAAGTTACTGAATACATATTCTGTTTTGTTACATATATCTGAAAGTTACTGAATACATATTCTGTGTTGTTACATATATCTGAAAGTTACTGAATACATATTCTGTTTTGTTACATATATCTGAAAGTTACTGAATACATATTCTGTTTTGTTACATATATCTGAAAGTTACTGAATACATATTCTGTGTTGTTACATATATCTGAAAGTTACTGAATACATATTCTGTTTTGTTACATATATCTGAAAGTTACTGAATACATATTCTGTTTTGTTACATATATCTGAAAGTTACTGAATACATATTCTGTTTTGTTACATATATCTGAAAGTTACTGAATACATATTCTGTTTTGTTACACATATCTGAAAGTTACTGCATAAGAATTCTGTTTTGTTAACTATCTCTAAGTTACAACTGAAAGCTCTTATTTTTGCCCCAAAGAGTGAATAAATGCTATAATGCAATTTAAAATGCAGTTTCTACTGTTTCTATCAAATTGCAACCCCCCCTCCCCCAAGATCAGGTGGAGGGGTCCTCAGGGTAGATCAAAAATACGCAGGGGGTCCAGGACCCCAAAAAGGTTGAGAACCACTGCTGTAAGCACTGCGGGGGGTGTTCTTTCACTCCCTTCAGTCACACAAAGAGGGCTAACTCCTACAATGACGCCTCTCAGGAACCACCCGGAATGGAAAACAGCCGTCCATCACAGTGAAGAGGTGTGTCAGGGTGACTGACAGTTGTTGTTAAGAACCAAGTTCCTCATCACCACCTCATCGTTAAAGAACAAATCTAAAGAAGAAGGAGGAGGAGGGATGGGCATTGTTTATCAATGAGCTCACCCTTTCACTTCGTAAGTATGCAGTCGAAGACAAGTGGTGAGAGATATCACGGCGCCACCACCACCACTGTTGATTTAAACAGGAAAAACTCGTTGTCTCGACAACAGCGAAGGGTGATGACGGATGGCAGATTAACAGCGACGCGCTCATCTTAAATAATCTCTCATCAGGGGTGAAGAACTTGGCCTTGACAAAAGTCCCGGGAGAAGTTTTTTTTTTTTTTTAGATCACACTGAGTTTGTCAAACAAGTGAAACTTACCACAGCAAACTCCAAAACTGAAGTTGCCCCTCCTTTGTCAAGCAAACTCAGAAAGATTGTGCTCCAAGAAGTGGGAACTTTCTCGGAGATCTTTTTCATTTTATTTTTCATGTCTCATGGGGGAACACACTCTTGCATGCTACTTCTTCTTCAAGGCCTCCTCGTTAGCGAGGGTTTTCAGCACCATCAGGATGACATGCTTGCCAAGCAAGTCTCCTCCAGTTCTTTCTGTCCCGAGCTGATCTTGTTGCCTCTGATATTTTCAGACTAAGCCATTCTTTGACGTCATCATGATGCTGCCGTTTTGGTTGGCTTCTCTTGCGCTTTGCTGGTCTACCACTACTTTCGGCTGCTCCCGTTAGGGGGCGCCACAGCGGATCATCCGTTTCCATCTCTTCCTGTCCTCTGCGTCTTCCTCTGTCACACCAGCCACCTGCATGTCCTCCCTCACCACATCCATAAACCTCCTCTTTGGCCTTCCTCTCCTCCTCTTCCCTGGCAGCTCCATATTCAGCATCCTTCTCCCAATATACCCAGCATCTCTCCTCAACACATGTCCACACCATCTCCATCTTGCCTCTCTTGCTTTGTCTCCAAACCGTCCAACCTGAGCGGTCCCTCTATCAACCCAGCCACTGAGGATGCACAAGCCAGTGCATTCTTAGTGCCGGTCCCAAGCCTGGACAAATGGGGAGGGTTGCGTCAGGAAGGGCATCCGGCGTAAAATCTTGGCCAAATCAAATATGCGGATCATAAATATGCTTTGCTGGTGTAGTTCCCCAAATCACTGTCTTTGTTAATTTACTTCCACCTGGATGACAGGTATGCCCAGAGAACGATAGCTTTCTTTTCATTATGCTACTAGGGGCTGCATATTTCTCAGAAACCAAAAGCTTTAAAGTCCCCCTCCAGTCATGATTTAAGACATATAAAATGATCTAATAATAATAATAATTATTATTATTATTATTATTACATTTTTATAGTGCTTTTCAAGACACCCAAAGTGCTTTACATTAAAGGTGGGTAAGTACTGTACTGTGGATGACACAACTAGCTATTGTGACCCTGAGAGACCGCAGCGAGCCCAAAGTCACTTTCTGGGGCAGGGTTCAGTCTGGAGATTGTACAGAATCAATACAGCTGTGCACTGAGCTGTCTGAGCACGAACTCCCTCAAAGTCTGGGGCTTGCAGCGCTCTGCTTGATATGATACATTTTCTGACTTTTTTTCTGTAAAATAAGTTCAATTATCTTGTTAAAATCCTTAAAAACACATCTACTCCTTCTCCCTCATTAAAATAATCCAGAATCTATGAATATGCAAATGATCCTGGCCCTCAATTCAAATATCCCCATCCCTTGCCTCCATCTCCCCGACCCTTCACTGCAGCCTCACCTTCAACTGCTCATCTTTGACAGCTCACCTTTGACTGTTCACCTTCAACTCATCTCCGACTGCTCACCTTCAACTGATCACCTTCGACTGTTCACCTTCAACTCATCTGCGACTGCTCACCTTCGACTGCTCACATTCAACTGCTCACCTCATCTTCAACTGCTCATCTTCAACTGCTCATCAAACACAGTAGCCTCTGCTTGTTTTCTGTCTTACTTGCTACCGTACGCTACACAATGGTAAGTGGCAATATAGGAGTAATTCAGCCATACATATTCGAATTGGAAACCAATTCCAAAGAATTAGAAGAGCAAACTGGACAAGGTCATGTACAAGTGGACATATCAGAATGGTAATGTATTTTATGTATCGCTCTGTAGAAATGCAACATAATAGATATCATGAGCCTTCACCTTGACTACGTTATCAGTCAGCTAATAATGTGCTGCTAACGTTGGATAAACCTCGGTCCTGCTCTCCAGCTCTGATAAGTTATCTACTCTGTAAAGATAAACACTCAGATGAACCGTTACGAAGACACGCTTTGACCACAAGAAGTCAGTGAAGAGAAGAAAAATAAACCTACTGGTTGACCAACATGTCGACTTGTGCTCACTGTGGCCCCAGGATGAATGGACGGCACAGCGTCGAGCTTCAATACAAGTTTTGTGGCAAGAGCCTTCTGCTTTTGTCCTACATTTTCAATATGGTGCTCTTGAAAATACTGCAAACCCACGTTTTCTCTGAAGTCTGGCAGGGACATTACTACTACTACTACTATGACTACTACTACTACTACTGCTACTGCTACTACTACTACTGCTACTGCTACTGCTACTACTACTACTACTGCTACTGCTACTACTACTTTCGGCTGCTCCCATTAGGGGTCACCACAGCAGATCACTTTGGCTGGGACATTACGACTTTTCCAAATAAACTGCACCAATTTCTCCCGGATTTTCGGATCCTTTGGTGACAAAGGAAGACTCACCGTCTCTCCTTTTGTAAATTTGAAAGCTGGAAACAAAACACATCTCTGCCATTGTTTTGAAAGTAGGGAAACTTACAGCTGGTAAAATTACATTAAGTTGCTACACTGCTTCTCCTCTAGCTCGAGTCGCCGAAGTGGGTGCACATAATGATATGTAAAGCCCCACCCCGTCCACTACAGGACGTATGAAGCCTCACCCCCCTGAATCAGTTTTTTTGAGACTGTCTTTGGAACACTGCAGTTTCAAAGCAGATCCGCTCAGCTGCGGCGTTGACTGCTTATTTTGCTCCTGGTAGGTCTCTTCACATGACCCTAACACCACATGGGCATGTTAACAAGGTTATCCATCCATCCATTACCCAAACCGCTTATCCTGCTCTCAGGGTCACGGGGATGCTGGAGCCTATCCCAGCAGCCATTGGGCAGCAGGTGGGGAGACACCCTGGACAGGCCACCAGTCCATTATAGGGCCGACACACACACATACATTCACACCTAGGGACAATTTAGTATGGCTGATTCACCTGACCTACATGTCTTTGGAATGTGGGAGGAAACCCGAGCATGCATGGGGACAACATGCAAACTCCACACAGACGATGACCCGCAATGACCCCCAAGGTTGGACTACCCCGGGGTTCGAACCCAGGACTTTCTTGCTGTGAGGTCAGCGCGTTAACCACGGCGCCACTGTGCTGCCCAAGTTTTTAACAAGGTTAAAAACTTGATTTTCATCAGAGTAGGTCTTTAAAGGTACGACCACTGACACAACTCATCTCAGTCGCTCCCAGGTTGATTGACAGGTCTCTTACTACACGCTCTAACACAAAACAACAACTAAATCTGAGTTTCTAATGTTTTCTGATGCTGTAAAACGTTTCTTCTCATCACTAATGGTGACAAAGACTGGAGTCAAACAGACCCACATTTTCTATTACCATCAGCTGAAAAAGACTTAAAATATTTATTTTACATCTATAACTCAAACTCTTCAGCTATATATGGAAATATACCTCCATTTGATATGGTCAAATAAGTCACAGATTGGGCCTTTAATCTATTATGCATCATAAGAGTAACTATCCTTTAAGCTTTTCAGTCACACCAGATATTCAGATGAGGCCATCGCTGTTTACATTCACTATCACAGGTGGTGTCGAGCCACGGAATGTTCCTCTGGGAAATCTAATCCCCCGTAGACTGGCTGATTTACATATGTTAAACTGAACCCCGTGGCTACATGAAGCACATGCTAACCCTACATCCTTCATTGGGTCAGTGGAGAGATAACCTTTATGACCTTGTGACCTCATGACAGATTTACCCATCAGCACTCAGGCCCTAGTGGTGGCGGTGGTGGTGGTGCAGCAAACGGAGATCAATCGGAGCACTTCACCGTGAGTGACGAGGACAGCCTCGGTTTAATGAACTGAACGCACATTGTGACTCATCAACAGCTAAATCTGTGCCGAAATTAATAGTTTAAATTTATTCATTGGCTTGAAACTGTGAAGACACACTGAGGATGCAGGAAGCTGAACATGCACGGGAGTGAAACCTGTGCGTGAACCACGAAGGCCGGGGGGGGGCAGTTGAGGTTTAAATGGGATTCAGAAAGCCTCCTGACATGGAGGTAATGAGTGATGGAGGGAAAGCTGAAAGTGAGTCGATAGAGGTGAGAGCCGTGTGTGTGTGTGTATTGGGGAGGGGGGGGGGTCTCTGCTAGCAGGCTAAAGAGTGCTGTAATTGCCTTGGATAAGAGAGGGAGAGGGATTAGCGTTCCTCCACAGCCGTGGAATCCACTCCAAATCAAACAGGTGCATTCTCCGTGCTTCCCGTCAGAGTCGAACCTCCTCCGGGGTGTGAAATTAAACCCGGTGACCAGCCGAGCCACGCCAGCTTTCATCCCGTTTAGCGCTGTGGCCAGGCATGTCACCGTTGAAATATATTCCGTTGTGGAATGTCTCCTCACCAGAATGTGACTGACATAAACAGATGAACGGAGAGCAGACATGTTGATGGAGGTAGGGAGGAGGAACAGACTGAACGACACAGATAAATAGATAGATGGAAAGATATTTCAGCTCCATCTGCCAGGACTCCTACTTTCTCTCTCTCCTGCTCTCTTGCTCTCATCTGTGCAGGAGTCAGGTATGTCAGAGCTGAAGCAGGAGGACATAATGGAAATTTGTAGCAGAAACTAAAAAGCAAACCTCATACAGCAAGAAGGTAGATAACTCGCGAGTGCAAGTCCTGCGTCTGTGTGAGACCAGTCTGTGTAAAGAGACAGCGGGCGCTCTAATCGCTCACTGGGTTACATTACGTTGGCTGTTACAGCGGCGATGTACTACAGTCAGTTAAGACCCCACCCCACCCCCAAAAAAGGCATAGATTAGAGGTCTTGTCTCACGTTTCACTTAGCTTCCTCAGAATATTCCCCCACATCACGCCACTGGGGGGCACAGAGGCTATTTCACATGCAGATAATAACACAGATCAGGATGTAGCACATTTTGTGTAAACTGAATAGTTGCTGGTCTGTGTGTGTGGAAAGGCAGCTCCGCCCTCGCTGAACCAGGGAGCAGAAGAGCAGCGCGACCATTGATTGGCGGCACACCGCAGTAGAAACACTCCCACCGGGCGGAAGTGAAACGGGGGAATGTAAATCAGGAAAACAACGTGAACACAGACTCTGCAGCGTTTTGCTGTCATTTATGGTGGCGTTAGTTCCTCGTCTCCTCTCCTCTCCTCCGCTCTCTGTTTCACCACGGGCTGTGATGGCCCGGCGGCCAGGGTGTCTCCCCGCCTGCCCCCAATGACTGCTGGGATAGGCTCCAGCATCCCGCTGACCCCGAGAGCAGGATAAGCGGTTCGGATAAAGGATGGATGGAGCTGCTGTAACACAGAGTCAGATTCCTCGTATCGTACATGCGCACTCGACCAATAAAGTCCATTCTGATTCTGATTCAACAGTTACGATAAAGAACTTTCTGGAGTGGAGCTGATGTCTGGGGATTTCAAATACCGGTTGTTTTATTGGATGATATGAACAGTATATATGAAGCTCATGCTTTTATGGAAATACACCCATGTATGCAAACATCCATCCATCCATCATCCAAACCGCTTATCCTGCTCTCAGGGTCGCAGGGGTGCTGGAGCCTATCCCAGCAGTCACTGGGCGGCAGGTGGGGAGACACCCTGTGGACAGGCCACCGGTGCATCACAGGGCCGACACACACATTCACACCTAGGGACAATTTAGTACGGCTGAGTCACCTGACCTACATGTCTTTGGACTGTGGGAGGAAAGCCACGCAGACACGAAGAGAACAGGAAAACTCCACACAGAGGATGACCCGGGACCACCCCCAAGGTTGGAAGGGAACCCAGGACCTTCTTGCTTTGAGGCGACCGCGCTAACCACTGCACCACCATGCCGACCTTTGTATGCAAATATACTACATGCAAAAATAAATGTGTACACATGCAGGAGTAGCTGCTCCACAAAAGAATTACCACCTCCATTCTGGAAGTCAGAGTTCTTCCCATCCGACTATGCATGTGTGTGTGTCTGTGTCTGTGTGTGTGTGTATATATGTATATTTATATATCAATAACTAACAAGTGCTATGCTGCCGAAAATCATGACTGACTGACTCAAGCGACAAGTATTCTGATTCTGACTGCACTGCTGGAGTTTTATGTTTTTGTCCTCGACATTCTGCGTTGCTGCATCACCCTGCACATAGCGGACACCGGCAGTATTGGTGGTAGTCTTGGTGTTGACGAGCGTCCATCTGCCTCCCTCCTCCAGCAGGAGAGCATTATTCACACCCTCTGCCTTATGAAGGTCTATCACCACCACAGGACATCTTACAGGGAGACAGGGACGCTGTCTGTTTCTGCCAGAAGTGTCTGGCACGGCGACAGAGAAGCAGAAAGACGGCGCCAGGCGGCTCGAAGGGAACACAGTCAAGGCACACGACGTCACCTCCAACACCAACGTGTTTGTCTTCCCCCGTGGAGGACACGGCAGCACCTGCTGACCCGCGTCTGATCCACCAACACCTGGTTCTCCCGTCACGCTTGGTCTCCACTGACCCGCTGTAAACATTTCTGATCATTTCATAAACAGTCGGAGGAGCTCGCTGAGTCGGCCCGGACCAAGTCAATATAGACGGGTTTCCTGCTTGCCAACATTACTGGGTGCGTGCATAGCCAGGGGGCAAAACTGCGGTTCAACAATGAAAATGTTGAACATTTTCCCCACCCATCCTTTTGCTGCTTTGTGCAGTTTATTGCACAACAACTGCGCGTCGTCTCTGCTGTATCTCTGAGCTCCGTCTCGGTCAAAATCTCTGCGCTGTAGCTGCTTTCTGCCCCCTAGCCGTGCACGCATCTCTGTGACGGCGTTGCACAGAAACTCTCCTGTACAGGACCGATGAACCGAGACTCATCACTCTGCTGCGGCCGATCAAGGTAGTTTCCAAGACTGCCGGCCAGATCAATGTGTTCTCCATTGAGCGGTCTGGTCCAGTCAGATGGCCGAGACAGAGAGAGAGAGACAGAGAGAGAGAGAGAGGGAGAGAGAGACAGAGAGACAGAGAGAGAGAAAGACACAGAGAGAGAGACACAGAGAGAGAGACAGACAGACAGACAGACAGACAGACAGACAGACAGACAGACAGACAGACAGACAGAGACAGGGAGACAGACAGACAGAGAGAGAGAGAGAGAGAGAGAGAGAGAGACAGAGAGAGAGAGAGACAGACAGACAGACAGACAGACAAAGAGACAGACAGAGAGACAGAGAGACAGACAGAGAGAGAGAGAGAGAGAGAGAGAGAGAGAGAGAGAGAGAGACAGAGAGAGAGAGAGAGAGAGAGAGAGAGAGAGAGAGAGAGAGAGAGAGAGAGAGAGAGAGAGAGAGAGAGAGACAGACAGACAGACAGACAGACAGAGAGAGAGAGAGAGAGGGAGAGAGAGACAGAGAGAGAGGGAGAGACAGACAGACAGACAGACAGAGAGAGACAGAGAGAGAGAGAGAGAGAGAGAGAGAGAGAGAGAGAGACAGAGAGAGAGAGAGAGAGAGAGAGAGAGAGAGAGAGAGAGAGAGAGAGAGAGAGAGAGAGAGAGAGAGAGAGAGAGAGAACATGTGCTGGATTAAAGGTGACATGGCGGTTGACTTGGAGTGTGATGTTATGTTCTGCAGAACGGAGGATGTTGAAATCAGTCAGCGATAATCGAGACCCCCGGCTTTACTTTGAGGACCCTGAGTAATCGATTTCCCGACCGACGCGCTCCCTCAATGGCAAATCATCCTCGAGCCCTGAGTGAACAACATTTACATTCCCATTGTTTAGCCTCCACCCATGTCCAGGTCGACTTAGGCCGAATGGGAAGGCGCGGGCTGAGTGCATCTTGCTTAAGGACACGCAGGCCGTTATGAGGATTTAACCTCTGACTTTTGGCCATGTAAGGGCTTTTTTTTTTTTGTACCAGGACATCTGTCATGGGTAACTTTTTAAAAGGAGTGGTCTACTTTTTTCCCCTCCTCCATCAGGTCTCCTTCATGGTTAATCGTCTCCATCTTGTTTCCAGTAGCAACCGGTAACCTCCATGGATGACTTCATAGAATAAACAAACCGTAATGGTGCCGCAAAGTGCTTTTGGAAATGTCCTCATTATCGGTCTGGTGGTCTTGCCACTCGCCAAGGGACATCAGATCCACTGGACCGCAACACGAACATCATGTTCTGTTTTACACTGGCCGGTTATGACGCTCTGATCAAACACTGCAGAAGCAGTCTGGGTCCCAATATTACACAGAAATATCATCATCCTGTTTCAAGAGTCATTTACTCATCAGTAACTAAAGTGATTCGTTGTGATTTAAGAATATTGATCTTGTGTAACCTAACTTAGCTATCTCATCTTAAGAGCATTTTAGAAGTAAAATGAGGAAGCGTTTGGTGGAGAACTGCTGTGCCACGAGGGGTTTGGGCCGAGGCAAACACCGGCAATCTCGTTATCTTTACTACGAGACAGACACGCAGACAAGAGCATCCGGAGAAGATCCACAGGTCTGCTTCTCCCGTCCTTCCCCGGCGCACCTCACTCCCCTTTCCCCAGTCCTTGGCGCCACCTCATTGTGCCATTGGCCAGCCGGCAGCATCCCCGCCTGATATGCCGTGCTGTCTGTGGCACACGCAGAATCTCCCTGCCAGTGCCCACAACCCAGCACTCCCTCGCAGAGTCGGTCAACTCCGGCTCTCTTTCGTCCTCTCTTTCTGTCTGCGCCAGCCTGGTCCCTCTGCCCCTCTCGTCCCTCTCGTCCGTCTGTACTCGCTTCTGCCTGGTGTGGCGGTGGTGGAGGTGAGGCTCCGGCTGCCATGCTGGTCCAAGAGTCTGTCCGGTGGTGGCCCAGTGGGGAGGATAAAAGCTCCACAACCGAGATCACAACTGGACACCCCTGATATCCTACTGCCCCCCCCCCCCCAGGTGCCACCCTAAAAATGTTTAATTTGCTACAGGCAGTTTGGTGCGGATCGCCATCTCATTTCAACTCTTGTGGAAAGAAGAGTTTGTATCCGGCGGCGCCTTTCTCAAATCGAGGACGAGAAAGAGAGAACAGTTCCACAGCTCACGAGTCCACGTCGTAATTCTTCAATATATTAACAATAGCAAGAAAATACAAAAACAAAATGAAAGTAATATTTAAGAGCTGACATTGCTGAACCTGATGGTTATGTTTACAATGTCCTGAATGGTTCAGGTGAGGAGTCTGGTGCTTTTAGGGAAAGGCCAAGTTTGGATTTTAAAAAAGGAACGATACTAGATACTGCATTCCAAGATGTATTAACAGAACATTCCTCCATATTTCCAAGTCACTGTATGCTTACAGGTGTGTTTTAGATGCCGAGAAGTGCTTTACTACTCATTTATTAGTCCCTATTTGCAGTAAGCATTAACAGCAATTCCGTTCCATCCATCATCCAAACTGCTTATCCTGCTCTCAGGGTGGCGGGGATGCTGGAGCCTATCCCAGCAGTCACTGGGCCGCAGGCAGGGGAGACACCCTGGACAGGCTGCCAGTCCACCACAGAATTCCATTCATTTCCAAGCATATAGAGAAAAGATGAACTTCATTGAACTTTGCTTTGTGAGGGCAAACAGTGACGAGTCATAAGATGATACCACCATAATACCATATAATACCACACAGATGTTCTACACGACAGCCCGGTGCTTCCAGATCCCTCCGATCTGATTCTCTGTGAATGGTTTATGTCGTCTCACTTAAGTATGACAGTTATAATTCCATTAAAGGCGTCCCCCCGTGGCACTTGCTGTGATGTGGCGACCCGTCAGAGCTCCACCTTTACAGAAGAAAGCATTCCGTCGGATCCCACCAAACCGCTCATCAAAAGAATGGGAACTATCCCCCGGGATGTCTTTCACAGCGGGCAGCCCTGCAGCATCCCTCTGCCGGCGGAAAGCACGGGAAACGCTCCTCCGCTGTGCTTCCCATTAAAGAGCAGTGTTAGCCGGCCGAGATAGAAAGAGATTTGTGAGGTGACCTTTCCGTGACCTTTCCACTCCAGTCGGAATAGCATTGTAGCCGTCTTCAGCCACAGGCTGAAAACTCATCCCTTCAGCTGTCCCTCACGTCACCCTCTTCCCACCCGATAATACCTCATCTGTCCCGTCTCCGTCCTCTATTAGCTCGTCCTCTGTGATTCTGACTCTTGACCTCTGACCTTTTGGCTGCTTCACAGACGTGTTCTAATGAACGGGAGCCCATCCTACAATAGAGCACAGTAGAGTTTCGGCTACGATGTGGATGTACTTTGAATTTTGACTGATTTACTCCCGATTTTTTTTTTGTTATCGTCCATTTTACTTAAAGAGCGGGGTAACCAAATTGACAGATTTGCTTCAAAATACTTTATAAATGTGGCAGATGTATTGCTGTTGACGTGTTAAAATGTGTTGAACCATGTATAGAACTGATTTGAGGAGTTAGACCGGTTTGGCTATTTTTCCCATTTTCCTTTCTTGATTTTTTCGGCCGGCTTCCTTGGTGACGTCGCCGTCTTCCTCTCGGTGCCACGCGCCCGGAGTCTGAAACCAGTGGACGCTGCAGATTTTTACACGTTTTTGAAGCTTTGTTTTATATACAATCATACAGAAATTGGCTGGGTGGTTACTGATATGTTTTCCTGGGGTATGGGTATCGCAAAACACAGATTTGAGCTCAGTTACCCGCCACTTTAATACATTTTCAGTTACGCCCACGTCAGACAGTTCAAAACATCCACCAAATTTCTTGGCGTATGAAAACCTGCTTGGCAAATCAAACGTCATTATGACACTGATGTAAAAAGTGAAATGTTAATAATTATGTAGTTTCATGTACTCCCACAGATCCAAGTCCATATCCTGGAAAAACATTAACTGCTTTTGCAGAAGTTTTTTGTTTTTGTTTTGCCCCCCTTTTCTCCCCAATTGTATCCAGCCAGTTACCCCACTCCTCCGAGCCGTCCCGGTCGCTGCTCCACCCCCTCTGCCGATCCGGGGGGGGGGGGGGCTGCAGACTACCACATGCCTCCTCCCATACATGTGGAGTCACCAGCCGCTTCTTTTCACCTGACAGTGAGGAGTTTCACCAGGGGGACGTAGCACGCGGGAGGATCACGCTATTCCCCCCAGCCCCCCAAACAGGCGCCCCGACCGACCAGAGGAGGCGCTAGTGCACCAACCAGGACACATACCCACATCCGGCTTCCCACCCGCAGACACGGCCAATTGTGTCTGTAGGGACGCCCGACCAAGCCGGAGGTGACACGGGGATTCAAACCATCGATCCCATTACTGCTAGGCAATGGAATAGACCGCCATGCCACCCGGATGGCTGCTCTCACAGAAGTTTGGTGCCCTCTGCTACAGCAGTTTTAAACCTTTTTCGGGTGGTGTGTGTCTTCCTCAAGCTCGGGTCCTCTACCAGAGGCCTGGGAGTTTGAGGGTTCTGCGCAGCATCTTAGCTGTTCTGCTCTCCTCTGGACAGAGACCTCAGATGTTGTTCCTGGAATCTGCTGGAGCCACCCTCCCAGTTTGGGGGTCACAGCCCCTAGTGCTCCTATTACCACTGGGACTACTGTGGATCTCACCTTCCACATCCAGTCTAGTTCATCTAGTTCAGCCCTTGGTATTTCTCTAGCTTCTCATGCGCTTTCTCCCTGATGTTGCCGTTGCTCGGGATGCTACATCGATATATGCAGTTATGTTTGACGGTAAACACATATTATGATGTGATGAACGTTTATTTTGATGTACAGGCTGTCACAACAAACTTCCACAAGTAGCCCAATAAAGAATTCTTCATTCTGTCTATCGTTCTATCTATATCATCATCATCATCATCAGGTCGAGTGTCCTCGGATGGATCTGACCCTCTCACGCCACCCGTCTCTACCCTGCATAGCAGCTGGAAGATCCTCAGATGGACATCCTGTGTCGTCGACAAGTTGATCGATAAAACGTATCTATAATTCTATCAATACGTCTGCCTATATCTATCTATCTATCTATCTATCTATCTATCTATCTATCTATCTATCTATCTATCTATCTATCTATCTATCTATCTATCATCGTTCAATATACCTTTCATTCCATTTATCTATCATTCTATCTGTTTTTCTTTCGTTCTATTACATAAAAGTCCAAAATGTAACTTTGAAAACATCACCGTTTCAGACTGCAGGACTGAACCGGATCCTGTTTTTCTGGTTGATCACTCGTCGGCATTTATCGGCCATTTCTCAAAATACAGTTTTCAAGATGACATTCAAGTCCCACAATTCCACGTCTGCCTGACAGTCGACGAGGGGCCCCTCCATGACCTCTCGCTGACTTAACGTTATCCATCAACCCCCATCCGGCCTCTGGTGTCAGCATAATACAGTCGTGGTTTCCTTTACAGAAAAAAAAGCAAAAGACAGCCCGGGCCTTTCGATCTCTCTTTAGAAATGAGTGATTTACAAAAACGTAGCCAGATGTTGGAAGTGTCTGAGACGCCGTCCCTCGCCTGACTGGAGCAAAACGCCATTTCCTTGCCAACTGGCGCGGTGCGTCAGAGAGGAAGCGTTTCAGTTCACTTTCGGTCACCGTGCTTCAGCGGTGGAGGATGAGCGGTTTATGAAACTACCCTGGCCAACAAGACGTCCAGTAATTACTGCTCACACATCTGGTTCTTTGAAATCCCTGTCAGGTAGTCTGCAGGCTTGTTAACCAGTCTGTTCACGTTCACACGGCCTGCTTATTTCTGCAGAAAACTGAGAATTGTTGCTCTTTTTCTTTTCTTTATGTGCACATCGTTGATGCTTGCTTGCTTTCGGCTCCAACCCAAGTGGAAAAGATTTGAATAATCAATCTCCAACCTTTTCAGCATTTACTTATTTATTTTGGATTTTCTCCCCAATTGCATTTGGCCAATTACCCCACTCTTCCGAGCCATCCCGGTCTCTGCTCCACCCCCTCTGCTGATCCGGGGAAGGCTGCAGACTACCACACGCCTCCTCCCATACATGTGGAGTCACCAGCCGCTTCTTTTCACCTGACAGTGAGGTGTTTCACCAGGGGGACGTAGCGCGTGGGAGGATCACGCTATTCCCCCCAGTTCCCCCTCCCCGCTGAACAGTCGCCTCGACCAACCAGAGGAGGCGCTAGTGCAGTGACCAGGACACATACCCACACCCGGCTTCTCACCCGCAGACACGGCCAGTTGTGTCTGTAGGGACGCCCGACCAAGCCGGAGGTAACACGGGGATTCGAACCGGCGATCCCTGTGTTGGTAGGCACCAGAATCGACCGCCACGCCACCCACAGATGAAGATGAAAGCAACACTCCCGACAGTTGGGTCTGTATCACGAGTGACTAATTCCATTGTACTACGGCTTATTAAAGAAGGATTGATTGGCAGTACTAACACAGAACAGTGTATTAGTACACAAAGAAGAAACTTTGGCAACAGCCACCACACCTTATCAATCTGTATGACGTTGGCAGTGTGGACGGTTTACCTCTTAAACAGATGAAGGACCGGCGCGTCATGCAGACGAGATGGCCCGAGTCTTCCTGCAAAGGCGCTAGATTAGAAAATGACCTCCTATTAGCACCTCCGACACAGCCGGCGGGGGTCTCCCCCGGCCAGAGTCAATGAGATTCAAAATGACACCTGGACGCCGCACAGGGAAAAAAACCAAATTCATTGGCGCAGAACGCGGTCACCTGATTCTGGTTTCAGTCAGACTTTCCTTACGTCACTCAACCCCTTAGGAGGAGATGATTGAATGACTTCTCAGCTATGAGGCTCTTCTTCTCTGTCGGTCTGGTCCGATCTGGTCTCTCTGTGGTTTTGGCTGTTTTCCTCTGGTAAAGCAGAAGTTGGGGAGAGAAGCAGAGGGTTCAAACCTACACAACAGAGCATCGATCTGTTGTACGAATACGAATTATCCCGATGCGTCTGTTTTTGTTTCAGAACATCATCTCTTCCCTTCCTTGCTTTAGACTGGTACTGAGAAAGCTTCTCCATCTGAAAGAGGCGGTGAGCTCAACAACGTATGACCAGGAAGGAAGTGTTTTCATATTCACTAGTACACCCAATACACTCCCAGCACATGGCCTTGATGTGGAGCTTCATGTGGATTGTAGTTTTCACAACATAAAACTGACTGGGGGACTTCACTGTTGGCTCTGTCGTGTGTTTTATGTGCTGAGGCACAGCCTGCTTCAGGGAACTGGCTATTTCTCCCCCTGTTCCTTCTACACGTTATGTTAGATACTGCATATATACTGTATATATGTCATCACACAGGGCTGGGCTCACGCCGCGGCTGGGGCAGCAGTTGCTGGGGGAGCAGTTGCTGGGGCAGCAGTTGCCACCTGCCCCTCTCTGACGCCGGAAGGCGCGGTGCATGCAGCCCTGTCCTCGCGCCCCCCCGTTTCCATCCCCGGCGTGTTTTTTGCCATGCGTCACGGCAGTCGGGGAGCCGGCTTCCCAGCGGAAGGGTGCAACGCCGGCGCCGGAAGGTGAGCCGGCAGAAGGGACCCGTTACGGCGGTGTTGCAGCAGCGACTCTGGACGTATGCTGGGCCCTTCTCGCGGCTCTTCCTAGCTACGGTGCCTGCCAGGAGGGCCCCCGCTGCCCCCTGCCCCCCCCCCCCCCAGCAGGTTGCCTTGGCTGGCGCCCAGCAGCTAATTTTGAACTGGTGCGGACCTGGGAAATCTGACTGTTTAATTAAAACAAAGAATCGTGATGGCCTGTGGGCGGCACGGTGGCGCAGCGGTTAGCGCGGTCGCCTCACAGCAAGAAGGTCCTGGGTTCGAGCCCCGGGGTAGTCCAACCTTGGGGGTCACCCCGGGTCGTCCTCTGTGTGGAGTTTGCATGTTCTCCCCGTGTCTGCGTGGGTTTCTTCTGGGGGCTCCCACAGTTCAAAGACATGTAGGTCAGGTGAATCGCTGCACTAACTTGTCCCTAGGTGTGACTGGGTGTGTGTGTGTGTGTGTGTGTGTGTGTGTGTCGGTCCTGTGATGGCCTGGCGGCCTGCCCAGGGTGTCTCCCCGCCTGCCGCCCAATCACCGTTTGGGATAGGCTGAGAGCAGGATTAGCGGTCTGGATACCGGATGGCTATATCATCCCTAATAAACTCCACCTGCTGTAGCTGTGAAAGTGGTGTGCCTGTGCTTCCTGGAGCAGACCTGCATGAGGCCTTTGGGCTGAAACGTAGGTCTGTAGCGTACCGCCACATCCAACACTAGGAGTGAGTGATTCTTCCCTTTCTTTATTGTTGTCTGTAACAGCCGTAAAAACAGACCAACAGCAGTCAGACAGGTGAGACAGGCAGAGGCATTGTGGGAATTGATGTTCAGCTCCTAGTGAAATAACATTCCCTTATTAACTGAGGATAACGGTGATAGCGGCTAGAAAACACAAAAGTGAAATCTTCCAGATCCTTCTATGCCGCGTCTGTCTTTACTAAAATGAAAACCAGTCACTCAGAAATTTGAAATAAGACGCAGGACCGCTGACGGCCTGTGCCCTGCGTCCATCTAATCCCGTACAGGAAGTTCCCGGCATGGCGGGTTCTTCTGCGTCTCTTTCCAGCGCTGAGACAAACCCGCGGGGATCATCTCGTCCTTGATTGAGACAAATGTGAAGCAAACCGAGATCACCCTTCAGCCAACAAAAGCCTCAAACGACACGAGAGCCAAAGACGAGAGGCGCTGCCCCCGCCCAGACGGCGTGTTTATCGACGAGGGCAGCGAGGCCGTTTTCTGCCTGGGGCCCGGCTCCACACCACGCTCTGTGATCTCGCGGCGGTGTTGCGGAGAGAAATGCTTATTATGTGGTTTGTTCCGGGCCCGTGTTTGTTGTGACCTTGAGGGCTCTTCCCACAGCGCGACGAGGCTCTGCGAAATGAGCGAGAGACCGCAGGAGCCGCCCTGGGAAAAAATAAAGAAGAAGTAGAAGAAAAAGACTCTCGAACACTGTCAATCTGTGCAGTTTTTTTCCCCCTTCCTCGGTCTTCTGGTTTTGCTTATGCAAACATTTTCCCAATGTCAGAGGATTTAGATGTGAATTAGTCTGTTTTGATGTTCCTCTCTCTGTCTGTCTCTCTTTCGCTCGTCTCTGTCTTCATCTTCCCTTCCCGTTGTGCCGTCCTTCCCGTTTCCATTTCGGTTTTTTTTTCCCCCTTCCAGCGCTCTAAGCCACGTAATGGGATTAGTGTTCATCTTCTCTATGCGTGCCACCAGAAAGCCTCACGAAGCCAAAAGAGCTTATGCAACTCATACCAGCAGCACCAGTTGAGTCATGGCGAACGGGTACACGAGCACGCGCAGCTGTGCACACTGGCAGCGCCCTGTCTAGTTCTGACTGTCTGGTCCGGACACAAAGCCACGCACTTCACCGTGCACGCACACACACACACGCACACACACGCATACACACACACAAACCCCCAGTCATTTAAAATGGTACAACAGCAGGCAGTGGACTAATACACACCAGCGGATGTCCCAGAAATATCCCCATCATCATTCACAGGGTGCAATGGGCGCCTCACGACGTCACCATACGGAGGAAGGGAGCCTCAGATGTGAAGGTTGTTATCGCCGAGGTTTGCGGTAGGATCCGGTGACAGAGGAAGGCTACACATCGGCCCGAGGAGGAGGTCCAGGAATAATATGGGATCATTGATTTAAGTTTGTAATCGGAAGAAGGTGCAGCATCGACTGCACGTTTTCAACTAACGTTACGTATTATTTACATCACATCCTGACTGGACGCTTGACATTATTAATACATTAATTAATACATTCATTCATTCATCTTCAGCTGCTTCTCCGGGGTCGGGTCGTGGTGGCAGCAAGCTAAGTAGGGCACTCCACACGTCCCTCTCCCCAGCAACACCCTCCAGCTCCTCCTGGGGGATCTCAAGGCGTTCCCTGGCCAGACAGGACATGTAGTCCTTCCAGCAAGTTCTGGGTCTACCCCGGGGTCTCCTCCCAGTTGGCCGTGCCCGGAAAACCTCCAAAGGAAGGCGCCCAGGAGGCATCCTAATCAAATGCCCGAACCTCCTCAACTGGCTCCTTTCGACACAAAGGAGCAGTGGCTCTACTCCGTGCTCCCTCTGGATGTCCGAGCTCCTCACCCTATCTCGAAGGCTGAGCCCAGACACCCTACGGAGGAAACTCATTTCAGCCGCTTGTAGCCACGATCTCACCCTTTCGGTGACTACCCAAAGCTCATGACCACAGGTGAGGGCTGGAATTAACTTAACATTAACAGTGCAAAAGAGATGCTTTTGCAGCAGTTCAACAGAGCAAACGTTAGCTCGCCTGGATCATATACTTACCTAACCAACAAGCAGGAAAAGGGTTAAAACTGTTATCAAAATATTGATTTGTGGGCATCTGGGTAGCAGTGGTCTATTTCTGTTGCCTACCAACACGGGGATCACCGGTTCAAATCCCCGTGGTACCTCCGACTTGGTCGGGCATCCCTACAGACACAATTGGCCGTGTCTGCGGGTGGGAAGCTGGATGTGGGTATGTGTCCTGGTAGCTGCACTAGCGCCTCCTCTGGTCGGTCGGGGCGTCTGCTCAGAGAGGAAGGGGAACTGGGGGGAATAGTGTGATCCTCCCATACGCTACATCCCCTGGTGAAACTCCTTACTGCCAGGTGAAAAGAAGCGGCTGGCGCCTCCACATGTATCAGAGGAGGCATGCGGTAGTCTGCAGCCCTCCCCGGATCGGCAGAGGGGGTGGAGCAGAGACCAGGATGGCTCAGAACAGTGGGGTAATTGGACGGGTACAATTGGGGGGACCCCAAAAAAAAAAAACTGATTTGTTTCAACACATGAAAGGTGACAGAGGACGTCTTGTTTACATCTCTGTCAATGATGTCTCTGTGAAATCCTACCAGGAATGAAACCACATGGACAGAACAGGAATGAAACCACATGGACAGAACAGGAATGAAACCGCATGGACAGTAAGGAATGAAACCACATGGACAGAACAGGAATGAAACCACATGGGCAGTACAGGAATGAAACCACATGGACAGAACAGGAATGAAACCACATGGACAGAACAGGAATGAAACCACATGGACAGAACAGGAATGAAACCACATGGACAGTACAGGAATGAAACCACATGGACAGAACAGGAATGAAACCACATGGACAAAACAGGAATGAAACCACAAGGACAGTACAGGAATGAAACCGCATGGACAGAACAGGAATGAAACCACATGGACAGAACAGGAATGAAACCGCATGGACAGAACAGGAATGAAACCACATGGACAGAACAGGAACGAAACCACATGGGCAGTACAGGAATGAAACCGCATGGACAGAACAGGAATGAAACCACATGGACAAAACAGGAATGAAACCACAAGGACAGAACAGGAATGAAACCACATGGGCAGTACAGGAATGAAACCACATGGACAGAACAGGAATGAAACCACATGGACAGAACAGGAATGAAACCACATGGACAGAACAGGAATGAAACCACAAGGACAGAACAGGAATGAAACCACATGGACAGAACAGGAATGAAACCACATGGGCAGTACAGGAATGAAACCACATGGACAGAACAGGAATGAAACCACATGGACAGAACAGGAATGAAACCACATGGACAGAACAGGAATGAAACCACATGGACAGAACAGGAATGAAACCACATGGACAGTCCAGAGTGACAGAATATGAAGGAGAGCTATGCAGGTTAATGTGAGGCAACCCTTTTGTTGACATCTGAATTAAGGACTAAACCATTAAATAAATGTTACAACTGTATCGCTATGAAACCCAGAGGTGGCCTGCGGTAATGCGACTGGGGAACGGCACATCCACTGCTAATTCTTGAACAGAAGGCAAAGGCTTAAATGGTGACTTTATAACGTCAAAGTCGATCTGGTGCCTTATCAGCACTGAGTCTCCAGCTTCAGACACTCGGATTCATCGCTTACCCTCCAGTCAACGCCACGGCGTCCTGCTGTCTGCAAACACGTTGATCCAACAGGCCTGTACGCTCATGTTCCAGTGGGTGACAGCAAAGAAAAATAAAAACGAATAACTCGGTAATTAAATAAATAAATAAAGGCGTGGTTTGTTACAATGCAATCTGAGCAGCGGGGCGGGATGCTGTTCCCAATCCTCCACCTGTGATGACATTTTCATCACCAGCCACCGACACAAACACCTGCTGAGGATTAGTGGTTTTATTGGGGGGGGGGGGCACGGGGGGCTTTTTTGTTGGTGACAGAGTAAAAACTAATAGTCTGTCTGACCAAAACAAAGTCAGTGACTCGACTGAGAGCTGCTGACATTCAGAATCGACGAATCAATGACTTAAACTACACCCCTCCAAAAAAAAACAACAAAAAATCATGTTTCTTCCTTGTTCTGGTGGGATTCTCATGTCAGCACCATCATCGATAGTGAAAGAGCACAAATTAAATTCACATCATCCTCATGCTGACATGAACATTTCATTGCAGACAGAGTTTTAAAACAGAACTTGCAGAGAATCAAACGCAGACAAAAAAAACCCACAAAATAAAACATCCTTTGTTACTGGTGACTAGATCAGAGAGGGAGCCCAGAGCTGAAAGACAAATTCTGTGATTTTCCTCCATCAATAAACAGTCATGTTCTCCATGTGTATGATGGAGTCGGGCTCCACGACACCACCAGTCATCTCCACCATGGTTGGAGACCCTCTCCAGTCTCCGTATACCGCTGGTGAGATGTTCTGACCGGGTAGGAGGAACGCTGGTGCAGCAGCAAACACATACGTGTTGGATAAAAGACTGAGACGTGATGCTGATGTGTCCATGACAACCAGTATGACTGTACAACAGTGTTCCATATAATAAGATGTAGTTTGTAATACATCAGACTGTCTGTGTTAGCTTTGGTCCCAGGATCCATTTTTACAAGGGTGGAACTGTTTCCTGCTGAGCTGCCGGCACACCAGCCACAATGGCTGCTACACCTGGTTTGTAGACCTGCTACACCTGGTTTGTAGTCCTGCTACACCTGGTTTGTAGACCCAGAACATCAGAGTCAACAGGTCTGTTTCTCTCTGCCTCCTAAATCCATTATATCACAACACTGTTCTACTAACTGTCTGTCCCACACCACCACCACCTTTACATTTTTTCCCATTCCATTATTCAAGCCGCTTATCCCAATTGGGTTGCGGGATGCTGGAGCCTATCCCACATTCCTAGCAGTCACTGGGAGGCAGGTGGGGAGACACCCTGCACAGGCCGCCAGGCCTTCACAGGGCCAACACATTGACACCTAGGGACAATTTAGTACGGCCGAGTCACCTGACCTGCATGTCTTTGGACTGTGGGAGGAAACCGGAGCAGCCGGAGGAAACCCACGCAGACAGGGGGAGAACATGCAAACTCCACACAGAGGACGACCCGGGACGACCTGCAAGGGCGGCACGGTGGCGCAGTCATTAGCGCTATTGCCCCACAGCAAGAAGGTCCCGGGCTCCTTTTAAATGGACAGAACAAACACTTATTAATAAGCACTTATTACTGGAGTAAAGTCACAGACTGCAGCTTTAATACAGCCCAAACTGAAGTACATGTAAAAAGAACCTCATTACGCCTCAGTATATATATATATATATATATATATATATATATATATATATATATATATATATATAAATATATATATATATATATATAAAACGTTTCAACACAGGCCATTCCTGAGAAGCAACATCATTTCACAAGAACATGCAGTTCTCTTCTTTTGTTTGTGGGTTTTTTCGGGAAAAGCTGCTTTTTATTTCTTCTGCTGTCAGTTTGATTTAATAGAGAGTATCATTAACGAGTACACGGAGTTTATATGAGAAGTGCTTTGGGATGGGGGCGCCCCGGTGGCTCACCTGGTAGACCGCATACCAGCGGCCTGGGTTCAAATCCAGCCCAGACCCTATGACTATCGCTCTCTAACAAAGGTGGAAAATGCCAAAAAAAAGAAGAAGAAGAAGAAGAAGAAGAAGTACTTTGGGATGTAAATACATAGGCGTGCATGGATGCTAGTATTGGCGGTATTATGACGGCGCGGTTCTCGTGGTATATGACATTTTGAAGCAGCATTTGCCCTGTGATGGCCTGGCGGCCTGTCCAGGGTGCCTCCCTGCCTGCCGACCAGTGACTGCTGGGATAGGCTCCAGCATCCCCGCCACCTGAGGTCGGATAAGCGGTTTGGATAATGGATGGATATATATATATATAGCATCAGTAATAGGCTCCACCTGCTGTAGATGGTGTGGCTGTGCTTTCTGGACCAGACCTGGATGAAGCCTTTGGGCTGAAATGTGGGTCTGTAGATCACCACTGCACCCAACACCGGGAGTGTGCGTATTGTGGCTCAGGAATGCATGAAGGAATTTGAATGGCATAACTTCCACAATGTGTTGAACTGAACCGGTGGCTGAGAAACCGTACGACTGCCCACATGTTGTCATGTGTGGCCGGTACAAGACTGTATTAGTCATGAGCGAATACCCCTGTCTCACCCCCCCCACACACACACACCTCAAAACTGTCTACCCCGCCCGCTGTCAGAGGCTCAGCTGTCTGATAAGCCTGTTATCAGCTGTCGGGCGGGCGGGCGGACAGGCGAGCCTCCTCTGAGCCGCATGTTGATGCAGAGTCCCCAGGATCCAACACAAGGCTACAGAGCTCGGCAGCCTCCGCGTCTGTCGAGTCAACACGAGCGGCGTTCGCGCGACAAAAAAACCTGCCTGGAAGTGATGCAGACACGCATACACATACTGCAGGCATAGACACACTCACATATAGATACACTGCATACAACCATAACTACACATAAACACAAAACCATACACACACACACACATACATGGCATGAACACATACGCACGTACACTTTCACATAAATACAGACGTACACATATATCACACACAAATACACATTAAATACACACGGACACACACATTCACACTCATACAAACAAACACACAACACACACAGGCATGCCTATCACTGTTGAGCTTGCATGTCTGCAGACATTGCAGTGCACATTTAAAGGACGTCGTTACACGGCACCACGCTGTGAGCTGCTCATGCATCATGCATGAGACGTGTGTGTAGAATGTGTACATCGCACACTGCCCGCAGCAGCAGAACAGCAACTCCCTGCAAACCCAACCGGCAGCCTTGTAATGAGAACCAGAACAAAGGAGGCTCTGAGATTGTGTTATAATAATGAAAAACAACTTTCATATAAGCCCTCACATCTCCGTGGTTCTGTTTGCCGGGTCCGGGGGCCACCCAGGCTACAGCTGGCTGCACTCTGGGTAAAATATGAAACGTATGTTGGAAAACCGGATCGATAACTCAGTTACCGATCACAGCTGGAGACCACAGATCTCCGCGCACATCATCCCATCGGCTACAAAAACGGACTGTTGCTCGCAGGCCGCCGCCGCCGCCACCTCCCGCTGTATTGTGAGAGCCGCTGCAGGGACAAACGGATTTTAAAACACCTGGCGCACGACTTGTGGCTCTGCAGCCTTCACAATGAGGCCATATTTCACCTTCGGTGCTACGTGCTGCGCATCACGCAGTAAAGGTCACAGCCAAGGTTTATCTCACACACACACACACACACACACACACACGTAAAAAAACACACGCACACATACACACACACGTAAAAAAAACACACGCATACGCACGCGCACACGCACACGCACACACACACACACACACACACACACACACACACACACACACGCACGCACACACACACACACACACATACTCATAAAGGGCGTTGCAGGGCGTCCGGGTAGCATAGCAGTCTATTTCTGTTGCCTACCAACACGGGGATCACAGGTTCAAATCCCCGTGTTCCTCCGACTTGGTCAGGCGTCCCTACAGACACAATTGGCCGTGTCTGTGGGTGGGAAGCCGGGTGTGGGTATGTGTCCTGGTTGCTGCACTAGCGCCTCCTCTGGTCAGTCGGGTTGCCTGTTCGGGGAGGAGGGGGAACTGGGGGGAATAGCATGATCCTCCCACGTGCTACATCCCCCTGGTGAAACTCCTCACTGTCAGGTGAAAAGAAGCGGCTGGTGACTCCACATGTATGGGAGGAGGCATGTGGTAGTCTGCAGCCCTCCCCGGATCGGCAGAGGGGGTGGAGCAGAGACCGGGACGGCTCGGAAGAGTGGCGTGATTGGCCGGGTACAATCGGGGGGAAGAAAGTTTTAGAGACAATACTGAAACAACATAAATGCAAGCATCCTGCAGCACAGCAGATAGAAAATAAAACCACAGACACACCACAAACAATTAAACCAAAAATGGCCGCTACAACATTGCAGTTGTAATGAAAACTGGCGCCTTGCTGCACTTTAGGCCCCAAAATGAAAAAAAAAAGAAAGATAAAATATGTTTCTATAACTCATTTCCATCGCTGCAGTGGTCTAACCTCCGAGAGAAAAGGAAGACGACCAGGGATAATTTTGAATCCATCTATTCTCTGTAAAACAAATGGTTTGGACAGTAGGACAAGATCCAGACCAAGTCTGCTGTCAAAACAGTCACAATGGGTTTGGATGAAAGGAAACCATAGAAAAACACATTTTCACGAGCCAAATATTTGTTCCATCATATTCAGTGCTTTCACTTGGTGGAGTCTCTTTTCTTTCACTGTGATCCTTTTTTTTGTGTGTTTTTCTTTTACTGATTCAACGACTGAAATTTCACACAGAGATCAATACAGCTTCCTTTTATTTCATAACCTAATATAATCCAAGCTAACCAGCCTGATCTGTCCTCCTCCAGTCTGATCTGCTTTCCTCTGTCACTCGTATGACAGAGAGCGAGACAGACGGAGAGAGTGAGAGAGAGCGCCAGAGAGAGACAGAGTGAGAGACAGGGAGAGAGAGTGAGAGAGAGAGAGCGCCAGAGAGAGACAGAGTGAGAGACAGGGAGAGAGACAGAGAGTGAGAGAGAGAGTGAGAGACAGGGGGAGAGAGAGTGAGAGAGAGCGCCAGAGAGAGACAGAGAGTGAGAGACAGAGTGAGAGACAGG
This sequence comes from Lampris incognitus, assembly GCF_029633865.1. NCBI lineage: Eukaryota > Metazoa > Chordata > Actinopteri > Lampriformes > Lampridae > Lampris > Lampris incognitus. Next base: position 3,786,756 of record NC_079213.1, on the reverse strand, counting down.
GAGAGAGACAGAGAGTGAGAGAGAGAGTGAGAGAGAGGGAGACAGAGTGAGAGAGAGGGGGAGAGAGGGAGAGCAAGAGAGAGTGAGAGAGAGAGGGAGAGTGACAGAGCGAGAGAGAGAGTGAGAGAGAGAGAGTGAGAGACAGAGACAGAGACAGAGAGAGACAGCGCGACAGAGACAGACAGAGCGAGACATAGACAGCGAGACACAGAGAGTGACAGGGAGAGAGAGAGTGAGAGAGAGAGTGAGCGAGAGAGACAGCGAGACAGAGAGAGTGACAGCGAGAGAGACAGCGAGACAGAGAGAGTGAGAGCGAGAGAGAGAGGGAGAGAGGGAGAGCAAGAGAGAGAGTGAGAGAGAGACAGTGAGAGAGAGCGAGACAGAGACAGAGAGTGAGAGAGAGACAGAGAGTGAGAGAGAGCACGAGAGAGAGAGCGAGACAGAGAGTGACAGGGAGAGAGAGAGCGAGACAGAGAGTGACAGGGAGAGAGAGAGTGTGAGAGCGAGAGAGAGAGTGACAGAGCAAGACAGAGAGAGAAAGAGAGTGTCAGAGAGAGGGAGAGAGAGGGAGAGTGACAGAGGGAGAGAGAGAGTGAGAGAGAGAGGGAGAGTGACAGAGCGAGAGAGAGAGAGTGAGAGAGAGACAGAGAGAGAAAGAGAGTGTAAAAGAGGAAGAGAGAGAGTGAGAGCAAGAGAGACGGAGAGAGAGCACGAGAGAGAGAGCGAGAAAGAGAGTGACAGGGAGAGAGAGAGTGTGAGAGCGAGGGAGAGCGAGAGAGAGAGTGACAGAGCGAGACAGAGAGAGAAAGAGAGTGTCAGAGAGAGGGAGAGAGGGAGAGCATCATTTAAACCAATGTCCTGTCTCTGTGGCAAGTGAACGGTCATCATTAACTCCACTGGGTTTGAAGTGTCCCTGTTAGGCTCTATAAAAGCCATCAGGACAAAGGGGCCACACCGGGGCTGCCCCCACCAGGGCCACCCCCCACCAGGGCCGCCCCCCCACCAGGGGACTGTGTGTCAAGATGGCCGCACTCGGTGCTAAAGCTGCATTTAAGTGGCTGTGGAGATAAGGATTGTGGCCTCAGCTCCTCATCGCCTTTTCAGCAATGTCAAGGGGTTCATTTCTCTCTCTCTCTCTCTCTCTCTCTCTCTCTCTCTCTCTCTCTCTCTCCTGCTCTCTCGCCCTCCTGAGAGATGCTCTCTCCCCTGACTCAATTTTTCCACTCGAGCTCATCTCTCTCACTCGCTCTCTCTCTCTCTCTCTCTCTCTCTCTCTCTCTCTCTCTCTCTCTCTCTCTCTCTCTCTCTCTCTCTCTTTCTCTCTCTCTCTCTGTCTCCCGCAGTCTTCATCTGGTGTCATTATCTTCTCCTCACTCTGTGTCTTGATTCATCTGACATCTCTCTCCCTCTCTCTCTCTCCCCCTCTCTCTCTCTCCCTCTCTCTCCCTCTCTCTCTCTCTGTCTCTCTCTTGCGTGTTTCAGTGAACATCTCTCCGGTCGTGATGCTGTCCTGTTTTGACATGTCTTCCCTCCAACTTTATTCTGTGGTCTCAACCCACTAATCCCCCCACGGAATAAACTGCCGACGCGTCAGCGCTGGCCAAGTACGTGTGTGTGCGCATGTGTGTGTGTGTGTGTGTGTGCACATGTGTGTGTCTGTGTGTGTTGCTGTTGTGTTTGACTTCAGCAGTTTGAGGACAGATTTCTGAACACACACCAGTTGATGGCGGGGTGTCTTCTCTGATAGGACAGAACAATGAAAGCGTTCCCATGAGTGGAAAACAGACTGCGTTCTTGGCTGTCTGGTTGTGCTTCTGGAGGGTGGACAGTTCACTGATGCAGGGTTTGGACTGGTTTTATGAAGACAGAGGAGACACCAGAGACACAGAGGACAATCCCATGAATCCAAAATGGAGAACTGTCGTGAACACGACACACACCAAATCCATCAGTTCTCTCCGGTCTCTCTCACTTTAATTCCGAGAACAGACAAAACAAGACAGACTTCTCTCCCTCCAGAGTTCGGTTTCATACTTTTGTTCTCTTCCTCTGTTGTTAATTACACAACTGTCCAGCAGGCAGAGATGTGGACATCATTTTGCATCATTTGAAGTAGGACTTGTTGTGTTTACTTGTTGTTAGCTGGCAGGAGTGTTGCGCAGAGTGACTTTCAGAGCGACAGAGGTCATCGGGCCACCACCACTTCCTGGTTTGACGGCAGATGAGCAGAGACACGGGGATATTCAGCTACGTGTTATCCAGCGTAGAAGAAGACAAGGTTGATTTGTAGACCGAGCAGACTTAACGGGGTGATGAGAGATAAAACCAGAATGACGAGACACGGCTCTTCTGCTCTCCATCTAACTGGTCTGTAGAAACAGAGATGTGACTTTCTACCTGCAAGGGACACAATGCAACACAACCCTACAACTACACAGACACACAGACACACACCGATAGACTGATAGATTGATAGATCAATAGAGATTATGAATCATACATCCTGCAGACTGCCAGGAAAAATGACAGGGTGCATAGTGTTTTCATCTTCATCACCGCAGCCAGATGAGGAAGAAGAAGGCAGGTAGTGTTGCGTGTGAAGAAGAAGTGAAGTTGTTGTGTGTAACCAGCAAATACGACAGAGCAAGCTGGTAGAAGACCTTTACCAACAGATAGCATTACATCAATAACTACAACTCAGGTTCAACCAGGTTGTATGTGTGTTAGTGTGGATATGTGTGTTACTTTAGATATGTGTGTTAGTGTGGATATGTGTGTTAGTGTGGATATGTGTGTTAGTGTGGGTATGTGTGTTAGTTTAGATATGTGTGTTAGTGTGGATATGTGTGTTACTTTAGATATGTGTGTTAGTGTGGATATGTGTGTTAGTGTGGGTATGTGTGTTAGTTTAGATATGTGTGTTAGTGTGGATATGTGTGTTACTTTAGATATGTGTGTTAGTGTGGATATGTGTTTTAGTGTGGGTATGTGTGTTAGTGTGGATATGTGTGTTAGTTTAGATATGTGTGGTAGTGTGGATATGTGTGTTAGTGTGGATATGTGTGTTAGTTTGGATATGTGTGTTAGTGTGGATATGTGTGTTTGTGTGGATATGTGTGTTAGTGTGGATATGTGTGTTTGTGTGGATATGTGTGTTAGTGTGGATATGTGTGTTAGTGTGGATATGTGTGTTAGTGTGGCTATGTGTGTTAGTGTGGATATGTGTGTTAGTGTGGGTATGTGTGTTAGTTTAGATATGTGTGTTAGTGTGGATATGTGTGTTACTTTAGATATGTGTGTTAGTGTGGATATGTGTGTTAGTGTGGATATGTGTGTTAGTGTGGGTTTGTGTGTTAGTTTAGATATGTGTGTTCGTGTGGATATGTGTGTTAGTGTGGGTATGTGTGTTAGTGTGGATATGTGTGTTAGTGTGGATATGTGTGTTAGTGTGGGTATGTGTGTTAGTTTAGATATGTGTGTTAGTGTGGATATGTGTGTTAGTGTGGATATGTGTGTTAGTGTGGATATGTGTGTTAGTGTGGGTATGTGTGTTAGTGTGGATATGTGTGTTAGTGTGGGTATGTGTGTTAGTGTGGATATGTGTGTTAGTGTGGGTATGTGTGTTAGTGTGGATATGTGTGTTAATGTGGGTATGTGTGTTACTTTAGATATGTTTGTTAGTGTGGATATGTGTGTTAGTGTGGGTATGTGTGTTACTTTAGATATGTGTGTTAGTGTGGATATGTGTGTTAGTGTGGGTATGTGTGTTAGTGTGGATATGTGTGTTAGTTTAGATATGTGTGGTAGTGTGGATATGTGTGTTAGTGTGGATATGTGTGTTAGTTCATATATGTGTGTTAGTTTATATATGTGTGGTAGTTTATATATGTGTGGTAGTTTATATATGTGTGTTAGTTTAGATATGTGTGTTAGTTTAGATATGTGAGGTAGTGTGGATATGTGTGTTAGTGTGGATATGTGTGGTAGTGTGGATATGTGTGTTACTTTAGATATGTGTGGTAGTGTGGCTATGTGCGGTAGTGTGGATATGTGTGTTAGTGTGGATATGTGTGTTAGTGTGGATATGTGTGTTAGTGTGGGTATGTGTGTTAGTGTGGATATGTGTGTTAGTGTGGATATGTGTGTTAGTGTGGGTATGTGTGTTACTTTAGATATGTGTGTTAGTGTGGATATGTGTGTTAGTGTGGATATGTGTGTTAGTGTGGGTATGTGTGTTAGTGTGGATATGTGTGTTAGTTTAGATATGTGTGGTAGTGTGGATATGTGTGTTAGTGTGGATATGTGTGTTAGTTCATATGTGTGTTAGTTTATATATGTGTGGTAGTTTATATATGTGTGGTAGTTTATATATGTGTGTTAGTTTAGATATGTGTGTTAGTTTAGATATGTGAGGTAGTGTGGATATGTGTGTTAGTGTGGATATGTCTGTTAGTGTGGGTATGTGTGTTACTTTAGATATGTGTGGTAGTGTGGCTATGTGCGGTAGTGTGGATATGTGTGTTAGTGTGGATATGTGTGTTAGTGTGGATATGTGTGTTAGTGTGGGTATGTGTGTTAGTGTGGATATGTGTGTTAGTGTGGATATGTGTGTTAGTGTGGGTATGTGTGTTACTTTAGATATGTGTGTTAGTGTGGATATGTGTGTTAGTGTGGATATGTGTGTTAGTGTGGGTATGTGTGTTAGTGTGGATATGTGTGTTAGTTTAGATATGTGTGGTAGTGTGGATATGTGTGTTAGTGTGGATATGTGTGTTAGTTCATATATGTGTGTTAGTTTATATATGTGTGGTAGTTTATATATGTGTGTTAGTTTAGATATGTGTGTTAGTTTAGATATGTGAGGTAGTGTGGATATGTGTGTTAGTGTGGATATGTCTGTTAGTGTGGGTATGTGTGTTACTTTAGATATATGTGGTAGTGTGGCTATGTGTGTTAGTGTGGATATGTGTGTTAGTGTGGATATGTGTGTTAGTGTGGGTATGTGTGTTACTTTAGATATGTGTGGTAGTGTGGCTATGTGCGGTAGTGTGGATATGTGTGTTAGTGTGGATATGTGTGTTAGTGTGGATATGTGTGTTACTTTAGATATGTGCGGTAGTGTGGATATGTGTGTGTGGATATGTGTGTTAGTGTGGAAACGTGCTCTTGTAGTTTTTGGGTGTGTGTGTTGTGTTTGTGTTGCACTGCTGTGGGCTGGGGGAAGCCATGTTTCGTCTCATTTCATGTGCGCAAGTGCATGAAATGAAACAACAAATGAAGTGTTTCTGATTCTGCTTCTGAGAAAGTGTGTTGTACGTGTTGAGTTCTTCTCATGAGAAATAAAAGTGTCGTTTCACTTTGCTTGCTTGTAGTGACGCTAAGACCGCCACTGCGTTCAGTGCAGCAGAGAAAACTGTACAGATGCTAAACCAAAAACTAACTCAGTCTTGGAGGATCATAATATCAAAAGGTTCATTTCATGTTTCCTCATTTATAAAGATTAAACGACTTTTCTCTGTGAACGTCTCCTGAGTGATGAGAATTCACTGGACGCCATCGACAGGCCGCCGGCGACGTGGTGACTGAGCGGTTGATCTTTAGGATGGGAGAACGGCGCAGTGTAAAACACATCTGCATGTCAATGCCCCACATTAATCATTTAGCTCTACGTCAGCCCCGCGAGCGGACGGAGAACCATCACGTCCTCGCCTCCGACACCCACCACCACGACCTGCTGCTCTATGTCAAACCCCGACAAACCAAACTAAACAAGCAGGCCTAGAATTATGCACTCATCCTTTACAAGAGCCACTACAGGTCGGAACACTCGGGGGGGGGGGGGTTAATTCTGACTGGAGTTGGTGATGTATACCCCCGCCGCTCCCGCTGGGGGCTCAGCGTGGAAAACCGAACAACACGGTCAGCAGAGGCGTCTGTGGATTGGGACGCCGACGATAAGTTTTTTAGAAGAGAGAGAGAGAGAGAGAGAGAGAGAGAGAGAGAGAGAGAGAGAGAGAGAGAGAGAGAGCTGTCAGGTGATTGGCCGGTGTGAACACTTCCAGGGGACACCATAGCAACACGGCTCCCGCCCCTCCCGGACCATCCACCACCAATCACCCCCTGCCGTTTATCCTCTTGGTTCTAATCACAGCCGGCTTCGTTCACTGCTCACGCAGTGGATGCAGAAACGAGAGAGGGAGAGAGGGAGAGAGAAGAGGAGGGGGGCTGGGGAAACAGGACAGAATAGCTTCGAGGAAGAAGATGAAGAATCACAACAGGATGGAAGGAGGCCGTGTAGAATGAATACTTTAGTCTCTGTCTGTCAGATACTCCACTTCCATACATGGAATAAGGCTGGGAGTTGTTTGGGATGCAGTAATGACTACAGACTGAGCGATACCCATACCGGACACGAGGCCCGGCTGCAGAACAAAATGACTCGGCGTGCATCTGAGATTGGTCGGGGCTCGCTAGCAGCTACAGCGCGGGCCGGCAACAGCATGAAAAATAGTGCAGGTGCTGTGCACTGCCATTGGACCCGAAATTACTACAAGCAGAGCAAAATACGGCATTGTTTTTGAAGACGAAGAAGACGAAGACACTTTTATTGTCATTGTCCATACATACAACAAATATTCATCCTCTCCATTTAAGCTGGACTGTAGCAGCCACAGCTCCCGGGGACCAACTCCAGTCCTTTCTTCCACTGCCTTGGACAGTGACCCCGCAGGAGTATTGACCCTCACACTCATGTCTCTGATGGAATATTCGAGCTATTGTCTTTTTTCTGGATCCCCCCCTCCCTTTTTTTCTCCCCAATTGTATCCAACCAATTACCCCACTCTTCCGAGCTATCCCCGTCTCTGCTCCACCCCCTCTGCCGATCCGGGGAGGGCTGCAGACTACCACAGGCCTCCTCCCATACATGTGGAGTCACCAGCCGCTTCTTTTCACCTGACAGTGAGGAGTTGCACCAGGGGGACGTAGCGCGTGGGAGGATCACGCTATTCCCCCCAGTTCCCCCTCCCCTCCTAACAGGAGCCCCGACTGACCAGAAGAGGCGCTAGTGCAGCGACCAGGACACATACCCACATCCGGCTTCCCACCCACAGACACGGCCAATTGTGTCTGTAGGGACGCCCGACCAAGCGGGAGGTAACACGGGGATTCGAACCAGTGATCCCCGTGTTGGCAGGCAACAAAATGGACCGCCATGCCACTGGGACACCCGCTATTGTCTTTTTTTAATCTATGAGCTACAAAATGAACGCCTTACCCCACTGTATGGACGAGTTGGATATTTATCTAGACACACCTGCACAGGCTCTTCTTTACCGAGATCGTCTGGCATTTGCTGATGTTGTGGCCAAGGGGAGGAGGCAAGTCAGGCGGCAGGAGTGAGCTGGTGACAGGCACTACATTTGAGACGGCTAGGCTAACTTTGGCTGCAGTCTTTATAATGACTTTGCTGCTGATAACGTTGCCGTTGTCTGCAGCTGCGGAGGCAGTGGTGCTGGTTTTCGACTTCAGCCTCCCCAACCAGTTTTTAATATTCACATTACAAACTAGTACACTGAAGTTGTCCAGCCGTGCTTAGAGGCACCAAAGTGCACACCGACGCAGTCACAGACCTGCGCAATTTTGAATGCAGTCTTGCTGAGTGCATTGCATTATGCTTAGTCTAACCATCATGCAATGTAATCAGCAAGAGTTCCCACTCACCACTCACAAGTAAATGACGACACATTTATTATTCAAATTTCAACTGAGGGTGCAAAATATTAAACTGAGGGTGCAATGCATGCTTTTGCACCCTCGTAGAACTGGGCCCCCTTGATACTGGGTTAATACAGCTACACCTTAATACACTGCTGGATCGGCTGGGAGAGCTCGGTCTGCTGCGTTCTATGGACCCAGGGACCACGGCCCTGACCGGAGCTGCCCCCAAGAGGAAACACCGAGGGCGGTCTGACAGGATGCAGAAGCAGGGCAGGCTAAGCTAACTGCTAGCCCATGCAGACCGGCAGTTTCGATAACACCGAGGGCGGTCTTGCGGCGGCCTCGCCTAGCCTTGACTGTGTTTTAGTGTCATTGTGTGGCGTGCGGGGAGGTGTGTTGAGGTGTCTGGCTGGGAGAGCTGGCGTTGGATCAGATGAGGGAGCTTGGTCTGCTGCATCCTGTGGGCCCAGGGACCACGGCCCTGACCGGCGCTGTGCCCGAAGAGGAAGCACCGAGGGCGGTCTGACAAAACGCAGTCATCCTGGTTGGCGTTTGTTCTCCTGGACAGTGATTTTTTCGTTTAGTTGAGATTTTTGTGTTAGTTTGGATATGTGTGTTCTCAGTTTTTGGATGTGTGTTGTTGTCTTTGTGTTGCACTGCTGTGGGTTGGGGGAAACCGTGTTTCGTTTCATTTCATGTGCGCAAGTGCATGAAATGAAATGACAAATGAAGTGTTTCTGATTTCTGATT